>NC_065517.1:9547122-9561570 GCF_006386435.1 Epinephelus moara | reverse complement strand
ATACAGCAGGCAGTTGTCCTCAGTTTATAAGAAATTCAGAGCTACACCAGAACATTTATGATTTTCCTCTTGCTCTCCAAAACAAATGCATGCGGTAATTGCCGGTTGCAGTCGAGATTTTACGAATGAAGCAGAATGTCGGCTGCAGTCGGAATTTTACGACACCAGGCTGTTGGTGTCATACCGCTTCGACCAAAGGGGGCACTATAATCAACAATAACGTAAAGTTCCGCACAGCTGCTTTAACCAGCCATTTCTGGTAGAGAGGCCTTGAGGAAAATTTCTCCCAACTGATCAAAATAACTGCAGACGGCAGGTGCTCCTTCCCTGCTGCGCCCTCTGTGTCCGTCTCACAGTGTGCCGGTGTTGGACGGTGGGCCGCTGCTGCATTCTCTGCACTGCATTCTCATTGACTGATTAATTGGTGCTGGTCATTTATATTATGGTAGCGTTTTTATTAAGAATACAGTCCATCTGATGCTCGTTTTGTTTATGTTTTTACTGTTATACACTACTGCAAATGCAACTGTGGCCAGTATCTCACTATCACTATCCTCATTCATATATTAAGAGGCTATAAATTATATTCAGCCACATAATAAGCCTGAAAAGTTGTAAATTAGAATGAGAGCTGTTGCATAGAGATGATACACCGTGTCATCTAGTTGAATTGGTGTGAACTGGCAGGTTTTAAGAAACTGCCAGTTTCTACTTGCAGAATGCTGCATTGCACCACCAGACAAAAACACCTCAAGACTTTCTTACTTTGACCAGTGTTAAGCTGTGCTTGAACCTGTTGACCTGTGAGCAAACTGGAGAGTTGCTGCGTAGAGATGACACCATCTCTTTTAGTTGCACTGGTGTTTTTCTTCACATTTTCACATTTGCTCTGGGCAGCAAACTCTTCAAAAGAACAATTGTGTTTGAACTGCTGGATCTTTGTCAAATTTGGAATGAATGTTATGAATGTTTTGTTTGGGGTTTTTTTTTGTCCTATTGGTGCAAAAAACAACCACACAAAAAGTGGAAAACTGTTTTTTATGGGTGCAAAAACAAAACAAAAAATGTAAAGCAATGTTTTTTTGGAAAACAGTGTTTTTTATATTGTTGCAAAAAAGAAAACAAAAGGTGCAAAAGTGTTTTATTTTATTTTTTTATTTATAAGACTCTTGTTTATTATCATAAACTATTGTTTACTTATTTTGCCTGTAAATAAAATGATGAGATCTGGACTAAAATGTCAGTATGTGGTTCTTTCCGAGCTCCAACCCCCCAACTGTTTTAAATCTGTTTCAGGCTTGATGTGAAAAACAGAAGCTCAGCTTTGTCACAATGTCTGCTATTGTAGTCCCAGCTCTTAAATACGGCATAAAGCCTGCAGAAGATGATAGTAATTATCTCAATGATTTAAGTGCCACTTAGGACCGAAGAATAGGGATTTGGCCACAGCGTAAGCGAGTGAGGATATCAAATGAGAAATATCATTATTTATGGTGGGATCTCAGCAGCCAGCCAGGCACTAAATGAGGGTTTGATGTTTGTACTGACATCCATGTTCTGAGATAATTACTGCTCTCAGGCTGGATGATGATATAGCACAGATCACACCGTCTCACTGCAGGCTGAAAAATAAAGACAGACGAGAACGACGACCATCTAGCCTGGACACACAACTACATACACATAAAGTGATGGAAGTGGGTGTGCCTACATGTGTGTGTGTGTGTGTGTTGACATTCTTCAAGCTGCCTGGTCACACTCAGTACTCCTCTACGCCTTGCTTATGAGAACAGTAAATGCCGTCATGGGTTGCTTCTTCATGTAATTGCCTTCCCAGCTCTTTTGTACACACACACACACACACACACACAAATCCAAAGGATCAAATGGTGCCCTCCTTGCTCCATCAGTGTACCCCACTGTTGCTGAGTACAAATAACAGTGTAGACAGGCTTCATTACCAGGGAACAGAGCAGAGGAAACCACACTGAGGACAGATGTTTCCAACCATTGCTGGTTGTAATTTGAACTCTAAACTCTATGGGGGAGCCTATTGTCTGAGAAGGCAATCCACTCAGGAAATCCATAAAAAACCCCATGTCCAACAATCGCTGTTCTAATAAAACTCTTTGCTACAAATAAACCAACAACTGTGGGGTCCATGAGTGACAGATTTGACTAACCTTGAACTTTGTCCATGGGTTATTTTTTATCTTTTTTTGTGTGAAAATAATCTCTCAAACTGTGTCATATACACTGGGTTATGCATGCTTGTGTTGGGACCAGAGGCATATTTCCATTAGCTGTCCAACTGCACCTTAAAGGAATACTTCACACCCAAAATTTTTATTTGTATATCAGCTACTTACTCCATGTTACATTGAATTTGCCAACAAAACTTTGTTTTTCTTGCATGCCTCCACAGTGAGCAAAAAAATCCAAAAACAGAAAAAAATCTTGAGCAATTGAAGTCACTGGGGTCCATGTTTTTTTCAACAACAGTAACACTCAAACATCCATTTACAAAGTCTCACACAACTCGTACAGTATAAACCAAGTCTTATTTATCTAGTTGTGTGAATTGTATTTTCCAAACAGCTCTTTTTGACGAGGAACTAAACTGAACATTATCTCTGCTCTCTTCAAGACCAGACTCCCTTTAAAAACACAGTAATTTTACTTCACTAAACATGGGAGTTGCTGTTCTACTGCTGTCATAATCAGTTAGTTAGGCTGTGTGGTGCTAGGTCTGAACTGACCCTTTAAAACACCAAAGTCACACAATGACTCAAACTATCTATCAAGCCAGCGGGGCAACTTCAGTTCATCAAGAATTTTCTCCGTTTAGTTCAGCAAAAATAAATTTCCTTCATGAATTCAACATAACACAGGGTGGATCATTTCTATACAAAGGGTCATTTGGGGAGTGAAGTATTCCTTTCACAGCAAAAATGACTGCAAGACTGTAAAATAAAAACTGCTGATGCATACTTACTAGGGTTGAGCTGAATACTCAGATGAAGCAAGTATCCAAAATGGGTGATCTGGGTAAAATGTGTCAATCTCCGTACTAGTGATGAAGGAAAATCTGTATTTGGGTCCCTGTGTTCAATATCATACTCTTATGATCAAAAATTATTTGAAGTTCAAATCTAAGATTGTTTTGGACATTTTTTTTCCTAATAAATAATAAATATAGCAATTTCTGATCAACCCATATCCATATCCAGTTTTAAAATAACAACTTCTGGTTAGACCACACCCATTTCCAATTTAAACTCCGCCCAGTCTGAATACAGATATGGATAACTAGTTGGCTGAACAGATACAGATAATGGTGTACTTGCTCATCCCTAATACTTACATAGGCATTATATTTTTATGGTTTATATTTGTTTCATCCTCCAAATAGTTTTGTCTTACCTGGAGGTGCAATGCCAACATGTCTGATTGTCTGACTGCTTGTACTTCTTGACCTGACAGTATTTTTAAATCTTGAAGAGTACAATGTTATGACTGATTAAAAATTGGACAAAACTACAACAATGTAAAAAAAAAAACAGATGCTGGCAGGTTTAGCAGTTAGACTTAGTTCAACCAAATTGAAAAACAAAAAAGTAATTTAGGTTTTACTCAAAGTGTTTTTTAACCTTACTGACTGTTTCAGATTCATGTGATATTGGGC
Organism: Epinephelus moara; assembly: GCF_006386435.1. Lineage (NCBI taxonomy): Eukaryota > Metazoa > Chordata > Actinopteri > Perciformes > Serranidae > Epinephelus > Epinephelus moara. The sequence goes on along the minus strand of NC_065517.1, from coordinate 9,557,885 downwards.
CTCATGCAGCAACTTCCTCTTAAATTTCTCTTACATTTTTTCTTAGGTTTCTCATAGAGACAAAAAATAAGAGGAGCCAACTCAAGATGCACCAAATGCTCTGAACTATCCAAATATGGTGTGCTGAATGATGAATCCCTCTTAATCATAAATTGGATGCACGTGGCCAATTGTTTGTTATAAACATAGGTAACGTCCTTACACACAATAAAAGGGCAGGTGTTGTGCCATGTGCAAATACTCTGACACATGCCAAAGAGCTGGAGAGATGCCACCAAAAAAGACTGTATGGAGAAAAACTTCACAAACAAACAAAATCAACGAACTATTGAATAAATTTAATGTAAATGTGATTTCCCAGAGCGTCAGTTCTGGTGTTACAGGAAAATCAAAAACCCAGCAATGGCAAAACATTTGTGATGCTGTCAATGCCGTGTCAGCAGAGTGACGCAAAGAACTGAAATTAATTAAAAATGGTTTGACATGAAAATGAAAGCAAAAAAATGCATCACTCAAGGGTTTTCATATTTGGATCAATGGAGCAAAAGTATTTCTTTGGTCCACTAATTTAATAATCCAATCATTTTAATCACTCTAAAACATAAAAACCAAATTTGATTACATGATATTCATGCATTTTATGTTGCTGAGATTTAAAACTTATGTTTCCTTGAGTTGGACAAACAATTTGTGCTCTCTGCAAAACAACATGTTTTTTTCTTATCTTAGTATGAGTCCTCTTGACCTCTCATAAAACTTTCTTTCACCTAACAGAGGGGGAAACAATAAGAAAACACTGGTGAATTCCAGAAATCAATGAGTATGAACAACATAACAACAAAGTGTGGATACAAAAAAAACCTTTTCAAACTGTTCATGTATTGCCTCCTGCATGAGGCCTATTATATGTAAAAGAGATTGGCTTGTATAGTGTTTTTAGTGCTGTTAGCAGCGCAAACTAAATTCCTTTAACCTTTACGGTGTTGTTGTAGGGCCAGAAATCTCAAATCAGATATTTCTAAACCTGGACAAACCAAAACTATCTGCATGGATAGATACCACTGGAGGCAAGGGAGCAAATATTTATTTTGTAATTTGAATGAAGTGATCATCTCAGTATTGGGCTTTTGGGCTGAAAAGCCATGGTAAACACAATACAACAGCTTCATATTAAGGCAATGGAATCAGTGTTGGAGCAAGTATGGCTACTTGGCAACCCTACTAGTTTTATTGCTTTTCCCATTGTGGTTAGCATGGGTATTTACAACCATGTAAAGTTTCCAGTAGGTAGCTATTTTCCCCACACATTAGATATTAGTGACCCTATTTAAATGATCTATAGCCAGTCCCTCCAGGATCTCACGGCAAAAAACCCTTGAATTTGCAGCCAATTTTGTCAAAAATTGCGATTAAACATTTTTGCTTTTTTATGTGATTTTTTGCAGGAAAAAAAATGCAGCTAATGACAAAAGGAGAAAAAATGTGATTTTTTTAAACTACTACCTCCAAAAATAATAAGTCATGCGATCACTTGCTATAATAATCATACTGACCCTTACCCATACCGTTAATATGTCATAGGTTTATTTTGGGCATAACATGAAATTAACCAATCAGAGTGTCATCTCCCATTATCGCAAGTGCTAATATCATAGGCAACTGGACTTGCTTGCGTTTCTTGAAGACGTTTTGTCTCTAACCCAAGAAGCTTCTTCAGTTCTAAATGACTGGTACGAACGAGCAGGAGGAGTCAACCTCCTTGTGTCAAGACCCAACTGTCCACTTACATCTACAGGAGAAGGGACACTCCTTTGAGGACAGCAATGTTCACATCTTGGCCAGGGAGGGAGGAAAGATGGTTTGAAAGAGGAGTAAAAGGAGCCATCTACGTCAAGCTGGAACGACCATCGTTAAACAGAGGGGTTGGCTTACGACACTACTTATCCCCCACCTACAATGCAGTCTTAGGATCCCTCCCCAGATGACTTAACACCCATTCACCCCTGGTCCCACCTGACCCTAACGACTTACATGGTGGCCAGGTGGGTCAACGTCCCACATTGTGACCTTAACGACTCTGAAACTAAGAGCTCACGTGACCCCTACGACTCTTCAAGGGTTCCCACCCACACAGGGTTTATAGCCTGCAACTTCGTACCAGTCAATTAGAACTGAAGAAGCTTCTTAGATGAGAGGCGAAATGTCTTCAAGAAAAACAAGCAAGTCCAGTTGCTTACGATATTAGCACTTACGATTACCATTACCTGGATGACTGAGAATCTTCACCGACATCTCCCATTATCTTTAAAATCCAGGTGCACCTGCACCTGGTGCTTTGCCCTCACACAGCAGATTGGGCAAATTGGAGAAGCGAGCATTTTTCCTGCAGGGTGACATGCAGTAGGAGCAGTGATGTCACTGTAGCAAATACTGTGGGACATTTAAGCAGAAAGACTAAAAAAGGCAATAAAGGCTAAACTTTTAGCTTCTGAAGCACAGACTGCAGCTCTGCTCTGTTCTCTGCTACATTCACATTTTAGAGAATGTAATTAACATTTTCCTCATTGATGCTGTATTATTTTATCCATCTGCAATACATCTACGTGTCCCTGTGTGTGTAGCAGCACATGTAGGTGCATCTAACTATCTGAATAATGCACCATTTAAATGGCTTAGCAATGCACCAACAATGCGCATGACAACACCTCGTTTTAAGACCTACATGCCCATGGGCACACAGATAGGTGCAAATACATTTACTACTTACAAACTGTGGTCTCTGGCCATGAAAATGACAATTGCATTGGTGCGAAACTCGTAATGATAGCTGCACTCGCCTAAAGGTGTGTGTATCCAGTGCTGCATCTCTATATATGATTTTCAGGAAATTAAAGGAGCAGAAATGATTACACTGCTTGTGTCATGTACATCCCTCAGCTGTGTGTGAAGCAGCATGGATGAGAGTTGACACCTCTGAGTCCGAGGCTGGAAAGCTGAATTTGCTTGCTGGAGGCTGGAAGTGAGTTGCCGCCCCAAGTGAAAGAGTTCAGGTATCTTAGGTTATGATAGAACATGAGCTCTACAGGTAGATTAGTGTGGTTTCAGCAATAATGCGGATGCTTTTCCATGGCATGTCATGGTGAAGACGGAGCTGATCCTTAAGGTAAAACTCTTGATGTATCAGGGGATCTAAATTCCAACCCTTACATAAAGTTATCAGCTTTGTATAGTGACCAAAAGAAGATCACGGATTCAAGAGCCAAATTGAGTTTTCTTGGCAGGATGCTTGCCTCTTTTTGTAGTACAATAATACAGTACATCTAGCTCTTATCTAAAAGTAAATACTGTCAATAAATAAAGCAACAGGCATCAACAACTTCTGACAAAGGCCCACACCAGTAAATGAACAATTTGTATCCCAGTGGAACAAAGGTTGCCTGTTTTGTTGTTAGTCTTCCAGGGACATCAGAGGAGTTGGGCCCTGCTGGCTCTCCTCCAGACACTAATACAGAGCTGCTCCTCTGACCTCCTGTGTAACATTCTTGAAGGACATCCTGAAGACATACAATGGCAGAGAACAAAGCTAGTCAGTGGTTCCCAAGCTCCCCTCCATCCCCACGCTCGACACCGACAATAATACCAGGATGGACATGACACTGTGCTAACACTGGACTCTGCTTTAGAGCGACGCCCACTGACAAGTTTCTGCTTCAAACACATCTGCTCAGACACATTAGTCCCATCTGTTTCAGTCAAACTACAAAGAAACCTGGTGACATTCTTTTCCCATGTCTGCTGAGACCTTCCAATTCAGATTCAAGCCTCTATGATGTAGAGAGCATCACACACTCAGCGGTTTTTTTGACAACAAATCATAATTTGATAAAATAGAGATCACAGTGACCTCACTGTAATACTGATGGGTCAACAAGCATGAGCAGAGAGGTTAAAAAGAGATTGACAGTTTACCCAGATTATCTAATTGGGTTTTTCCATGGGTCCAGGTGGGTCCGCTTTTGCCACGCTGTGCCATGCGAAGCCATGCCGTGAAGTCAACTATTTCCTCTACAGCCTCACATCAGGGAATAGCCGAGCTGCTCAGGTCGTGCTTGGTGGCAGGGACCAGCAGCGTAACAGCTATTGTTTTTGCAGTGCTCATATTTACACTTTTTAAGATGGCTATGACAAGATGAGGACTTTCAATATGTTATCATGATTTTAAAAGCATTTTCTTAATCATGACTTAAAGGGACAGTCCACCCCAAAATCAAAAAAACATATTTTTCCTCTTACCTGTAGTGCTATGTATCAATCTAGATTGTTTTGGTGTGAGTTGCAGAGTGTTGGAGATATCGGCTGTAGAGATGTCTGCCTCAAGCACCCGGCTTGTGGTCCTCAAAGCACCAAAAAATACATTTGAAAAACTTAACAGCAATGTCTCTTTCTAGAAATCATGACCTGGTTTTTCAAGATAATCTACAGACCTTGTCGTGAGCAGTTTCATGTAGGAACTATTTTCTCTCTACTGAACTCCACCCAAGAATGTTCTTGACTGGATATGCATGTTGGTTTATAGGTTGCTACTCCTCAGTGTAGCCTACTGCACTGCGCACCAATCAGGACTGGTAAGAGCTAGCTTGTGGCGCTGCTCCTTCTGCAATCACCGCTAGTAAAGCTGTCCCAACCCAACAGTGTTGCTGTGGGAACACTATGCCCTCCCTTCTCAAATTAAAGTCACTTACTCTGTATGAAAAGATTGTAACTGTGTGGAATGGATATGTGTATGGTGGTGGGTATACGTCTGTGGTATTGATGTTTTCTTTGTAACTTGTGAAGTTGCCTGTGTAATGTATGTCTATTCTTGTGGCTGTACGGAATGTGAAAATAATTCTCCTGAAATCTATCTATCTACTCGCCAGAGCTATCTGGGGCGAAACTGGAGGATGGCTTTCATGTTTCCACAGCAACACCGTCCCACAACTGGTACATCGCTACCAATCTCCAATCTCGAGTGAGCAGTGCAGCTAGCTAGCTCCAAACCGACCGGGGTGGGCCGCATTGCAAAGTGGTCAAGGCTAACGTTAGCTAACCAGTGTAGACTGGAGGGTGGGCTTGGGTACGAAATGTAAATGCGGTTACCTGGAAGTCTGTCAGTAAAGTCAACAGAAAATGAAATAAGAGGCAAGACAAACAAAACATTAAAATTTCACCACCTCTAAACTGGATAGCGCTTTGAAATGTGGTGTTAAATCCCATTTAGTCAATGAAGTGCCAGACTGAAAGAAAAGACTTCTTGGAAACCATGTCATTTTTGCGTGTTATGTTTCTTTTTTTCCATTTAACCATTTAGTTACCTGTTGATGGATGTCTTGCATTCAATGCAAAATTAACCGAAATTGGCATTGCTACTGTGAAGAAGGAAGCATGCATCTACTCATGGACCCGAGGGTCCCTAACACTCGGCAACTCACACCAAAACAATCTAGACTGATAAACAACACTACAAGTAAGAGGGAAATATGTATTTTAGATTTTGGGGTGAACCGTCCCTTTAAATATCACATTTATCTCAGGATATCTTATACATTATTGTGGTCATAACTTCCTTACCTCTGTCTGCTCCTCTCATTTTTTGCTCTGTTCCCTTCATTTCTTTCCCTTACTGCTGAGAAGACTGACGGGATGATGAATTCATCTGGAGATATTGAAATGCAGAAAACTTTTGGAGGTAAAGGAATTGTTTAAACTTTGTATTTTGATTTAGACCTGCAACCTCGATCCAAAAGTACCTCCACTGGATATATAAATGACACTGTTTTGCAGTCATTGTTCCGTTCAGACTGCAGATCATTAAACAGGCTCACACAAACCACATACACACACTCTCTGGGACTGTGTCAGTATGAAGACACCAAACTAAAAGTAGACAGCCCCGAGAGATGTGGTTTGCGCTTGCATGCATTTGCGTGCATACATGTGTGACCACATGGCTCCTCCTGTGAGATCTAGAAACATTTTCTAAACTTGATTAGGGATGTCTGCACACCACAGTTCACTGCAAGCTCACAGCACAGCCATCTGCTTCCGTTTGTCATACACACAACACAGATTTTATCTCCACTCGAAATGGTCCAAGTCTCAGCTTTCTCATCACTGCAGAGGAAGATTAGCCTTTGATTTATACAGGATTCAAAGGTATGCAATCATTCCTAAAAGGATTGTTCTTTTAGCCAGCGGCATAGCCTCAAGGATGGTAATGTCTGTCTGTCGATCAGTCGCTTTGTCCTCTACTTTGATCCAGACTGATAAATCTCGACAACTACTTGATGGATTAAGGAGCCATTTTGTGCAGATATTCAAGTCCCCTCAGAGGATGTATCCTACTGATTTGTTCCCAGGCATTTTCGAGGCAACAGGGTGACTTACTCTGATTTGTTTTTACTTGCTCATTCATGCCAGACAGCAGAAACTATTCCAGCATGCTTGAGTATTAATTGCAGGGCTATTGTATTGACAAGTATTGCAGGTGTTCAACTAAATGTGGTCACTCAGTGCATTACGTTTTAAAGGTCCTGATGGTAAGTTGCTTAGATTTTGGAATTTTTTAAGGATTTGTTACATTGCTGGAAGGCCAGAATTTGTTCATTTTCAATATCTATTGTGGAACTAAGATTAAGTCATTAATTGCCGTATAAAACGTATTATTTCCTGTGCCCTCAGTTTGGATTTGAAAGAATTTGTTTAGTCAAAAGATGTGCTGTGCTTTGTCTCGTCGTGGTGCTTTACACTGCCGCTTTTAATAATTTCCACAGTCTTGGAACATAAGAGGTTTTGAACTGCCCATGGGAAGAATGACGATATCGTCCATCCATTTTTGATTAAAAGTTTGTTTTCACTGTCTGACTTTTCTTGTCTTAGGGTTAGGGTCATTTGATTGGCTGAGTGGCATCACATGAAATTATTTAAAACAACTGACCCTTCGCTAAGCCCCACCCCTTTATGATAGTCCGTCAACTGCACTCCCTGAAGAAATATGATCAAATTTTCAGAAATACAAAAAAAAAAAAAAAAAGCGATTTCAAAGAGACACAGACAGAGGGGTCTGTAATATGCATCTGAGGGATCCAGGATCCAGGATTTCAAACTCACCCAGCAGCAAAAACAGGTTTAAAGGATAAAGACAGAAGCTAAAGCCTGACTATAGGCTACAGATCACCGTGTAAAAATGAACCAACGCATTACTGGTGACTGAGACAGAAGACAATGAATATAAAGGGAAACTTTGCCAATATTCAACAAGCTGTGTGTCATCGCAGTGTGTGCAGATAAACAGTGTTTGGCTCCCCCCCGTGCTGCCAGCCGCCTGACCTCCGCCGCTGGACCTCTACTGGCAGACAGGCAAGAAGCTCATTCACACTGCGATGACACACAGGTGGCTGAACATCAACAAAGTTTCCCCTCCTTCCCTTCACTGGGTTCTGTAGAGTAGTGTAGGTTTTCATTCAGTGTTCTAGTCATTAAAAAGCAAAAGCAGCATGTGCATACATTCAGTCGGCTAAACATTTGGTAACTAGCTACCTAACCCTACACTTTTCAGGGTTTGATTTTGGTTTTGAAATTGGGAAGAAAGGTATGCCTCCTTTCAACCTCTCCAGGTAACAAGTTTCAGCAATACACATGCCTCGTGCGCACCATTTAGCTCCAAATCCACAAAATCAGCCCGAAAATGAAAGAAATCTGATTGGCTATGACTGACCAGTCGGAGTTTGAGGGGCGGGTCTTAGCGAAAGGTCAATTGATCTGTGAGTTTGCGGGTTGCTAAACCAGTGTTACAAATGCTGCGGCAGTTACAGTAGAAAAGCTACCTTCTAAATGCACTCTATTATGTATTGTATTTTGGCACACACATTTGGTGTTGCTGTGACCTGATGTTGTTGTTGTCTTTGGATTTTATGCTACAATTTGACCGTGTCTTGGCTAGGTCTCACTTGCAAAAGAGGTTAAGGTTTTGAGTTGCATACTCTGGTGAAATGTACCTGGATTACTGTCCTGACAGAGTGTGAAAAGTCTGCTCCAATGACCAAAAAGACGGTGCTCCGGGCTTAGCCCATACTTTCTTCCCCTGGCACTTTTTTAATCAACAAGCTCTACTTTACTTTTTTACCCTGGCACCTTATTTACTTTAAAAGTGCAAAAAAGAATTCCATTGTGAATCAGTTTATTTTCACTGTGAATTAGAAAATGGTTAGGGAAAACCCTGCACCGTGTTGTGGGCTAGATTTGTCACACAAGCTGAGTATCACTGGTGTAGGAGATCTACAGTGGCTGACGCAAAAACACAAATGGTACTATCTAGAGCCAGTGTTTGGTTGGTCTGTTCTGGTATGTTTTTAGTCATTCTGCTATATTTAAGGTCAAGAGTGAACCTTCAAACTCACTTTTTCTTGTTTCCAAATTTACAAAATGTACATTATGAACGCATCTGTTGCTGCAGAGGGAAATAATATATTTATTCTAAGTGAACACAGTTAACCTGTGCACTCCATCTTCAGGCTTTTCTTAATGGATAATTCTTTTTTATTAAGAAAAGGATCACATTGTTGACGTTTTGTCCATCCTTTTTTATCTTATTTTATTTTTTATCAGTAATAACATTAAATGCCAAAATCTGAAAACACTGTGGTCACTATAAAGATTTTTGTTGGGTCAAGAAACACAAGCAGTCAGATGATCAGACAAGTTGGAATTAAACCTCCATGTTGGACAACCTATTTGGAAGAGAAGAAAAAGCTGAACTGTATAATTATCATTCAAATTGTCTACTGCACACATCCAGCACAGTTTATGTACCAACTTCTTGCTTCTACTTTGACCTATTATAGGTGTGAAACTTTTCTGGTGTGCTCACTTTCCGTTAAAATGATCTGGATAAACTGTTAATGACTGGATTTCTAGACCTGTCAGACTTGACAACCATGCTCCCAGATCTTGGCAATTACTTAAGCAGGTACGATGTTATTACAACAAAACTAAGAAAATGAGACCCAATAAAACTGAATGACCCTTTAGACATATAAAGTACAATAGTTTCCCCTGAAATAGTGTTGTGAAAATATGCAGTCGGAAAATGGGAATAACAATTCAAAAACGTACTTTGGTATAATACTTGATGTTAAAACCATTAAGACTTTTCAAAAACATGTTTCCCATTTTTTAGCTCCTTCACTCAGAGAGAAGATCTGGATTTAATGGACTCTCCCCTCTATTTATTTGACTTGACACATCTGCTCAAACAGCCATGTTCAACAAAGATCAGAGCTTGTTTGTTGACGGAGAGAGCCATCTGCCCCGCCTGAGAGCTTTGTTATCTCCTTCCCAGCAGCTTTCAGAGAGGCCTCTGACATGACAATCATAACAGTAAGGTGAATCCGTTCACTTTGACTTGAATAACAGTGCAGTCACCACTGAGCCCTGGCTCCATGCTGCTACACCCCACTGAACCAGCAGGTGCTGAGATGTAGAGGAGAACAACAGCAGAGACTGTTGTGCACAGCTACACTTTAACTCGACGCACCCTCGCCCCTTGCCGTTACCTGTTGCAGCTGGCGGAGGAAGGAAGCACAGGAAGCGGTGCGCAATACGAGGGCTGGAATCCACTGAAGGCTAAAGGCTAACACCAACAGCCCAACTGCCCCCTCGATTCTACTGTCCAGTGTCCAATCTCTGGAAAATAAACTGACAATATAGCTGGCCAGAAATGCTAATACCTGCAGAGGAGGACAGTGTGTCTACATCAATAGAGCCTGGTGTACTAAAACTATGGTAGTTGCATCGTTCACAGTTGGTGGCAGTTTTGATTGTGAGATATCAGCCATTCCTAACAAGGGACTTTCTGTCGCTATAGTGGTGGCTGTGCATATCCCTCTCGGTGCTAATGCTAACAAGGCACTAGCAGAGCTCTACTGTGCCATTGGTGAGCTCTAGACAACCCACCCTGAAGAGATTGGTCTTGGTCTTATGACTGATCTCAAGACAACTTTTGGAGGGTCTGGGCCTCATCTTGAACTCGACTGCATTTTTACTCTTGAACAAACATGATTCCAAATTAAATTTCAAGTCCAATCGAGACTACAAGTTTGGCGATATCGCTAAATTGCCTGAGCAAAAAAGGAATGCTGAATAAAAAAGGTTACTTTGATTTCAGCGCCTCGGTGTGAGAAAAATTACCAATATTCCCAAATAATATTCACTTCATCAATACTGTTTGATATTTTATCAAGACATTCCTTGTGGTACTTATACATATACACATACAGTATATACAGTATGGTGATAAAAGAAGTGAATGAAGAGCATCCTCTGTAGGTGTTTTGATGATAATGTGGATCTTTCAGATCAATTACATATTCCACATTTTACCATAAGTGTGTTGTGCAGTGTGGGACTAAACCTAAAAAGGTACTTTTGTTACCTAAATCTAACAAAGTAAACCTAAAAACTAAGTAAAGCTACATTTAAAATTTATTTTGAAAAGAACTGAGAAACAAGTGGAATTTGACATGCCATCCCTAACCTACGGTGGCCCTGAAAGGTCACAGCACTGCAACTTAAGAAAACACATGCAAAAAGACAAAACACAAGCAAATTGAGAAAACATTTTCATCAATTTGACAACACGTGCGCAGCATTTAGAAAACGCGCTACAAAGACCACAACACAACACATTAGAAAAAGCGATGCAAAGACCACAACACAACACATTA
>NC_065517.1:9480857-9545081 GCF_006386435.1 Epinephelus moara | reverse complement strand
TTTTCTAAATGCTGCGCACGTGTTGTCAAATTGATGAAAATGTTTTCTAAATTTGCTTGTGTTTTGTCTTTTTGCATGTGTTTTCTTAAGTTGCAGTGCTGTGACCTTTCAGGGCCACCGTACTAACCTCCCAAAACTGACTCTAGTGGGGCTTCTGGAGCATCATAGTTTGATGCACAGGGCGATGTATTTTCATAGAACGGTTCATATGATATACTATGAATTTGCATCCCACAAATGACGTTACATCCTTAACATACAGTTACATCATAACGTAAGGTTTAGGCAATAAAAGTTACTGAGGTTAGGTTTAGGAAAAGAAACATGGTGAGGACATACCTTGAAATGACTCAAAGTTAACATGGATCCAAGCACACACCTCCAGGGGAAAGTCCCAGGCGAAAGCCTGGTTTTGTGAACCATCCACTACCCCAACCTGCCTCCTTACAAGCCCTTCGGACTGCTTACTCATTTACTGCCGTCATTGCAAGTGTCAGTATTTGATGAGGTGGGAGTGAGAACGTGTTGGTGTTTGATGTGAAACCAGCATCAGTGACATCAGCTGTGTACCATCCACAAAACAGGGAGACATTTAACTCAGTATCAAAATCCTGGATATCACCTAATCCAGTTTCATCTGTGTCAGAGCCAGTGTTGAACAGCAACAATGTTACTTTTTCCAGTAACAAGCAGTGTAACAAATTAATAAATAATAAAAGTAATTAATTAATTAATTAATTAATTAAATTTCTGTTATAATATTACAGTTGACCAAAAACAAAAAAACATGTTACAACCTTACTTTTGTTGCCCCCCACTGATTTAAAATTCAACAATCAGTTGCTTCCCCAGATTCATTTTTGTAATCCTTGTGCATTCACGTCACAATGCAGCAAGCAAGCTCGGAAGATAGAAATGCTTAACTTTTTTTTTTTTTTTATGAGTAAAGATGACAATAGCACTCAAATGTAAATTGTTGTTCCAGGTATTGGTACGAAGACTCTTTCCACAGCGATATACACAACCTCAAACCTCTTAAACAGCTACAACAGCACAAAAACATGAGGCTCGTAGTAATACGCCACACCAAAGGTGCCCCCTCTCTGGCCACAAAGGATGTCTATGGCAACAAAGAACTAATGAAACTTGTGGCTGGATATGTAGTGGACGAAGTGTTGCCTAATATTGACTTTCTGTCTTTCAGACACAAAATACTGGTTACAAGTAACAGAAGACCCCCAAGTAAAAAATGTGCAAGCTATCTATTCTGCGCTTACAGGTGATTACCCTGACATTCAAGGAGAGAGGACACAATTACCAGTTTTGTGGGGTATAACTGAAAAGTAGTATACTAAGTAGTGTAACAAATTACTGTTGGCAAGAAGTAATAAATAAAGTAATAATATTACTTTTGAGTAATGAGTAAGAAATTACATTTTTGTGTAACAAGCCCATCACTGGTTAGCTCACATTGTTTCACATTGTTTGAAAGGTCTCGGCTTGATGAAAGTCTTATCACGACTGATCAAATTAAAAGCTCACAAGCCCCTGGCAGGCACACAGGACGTCATACCAGCACATAACCCTTAACTACCTGTTCAGTGTGTGTATTACTCATCTGCTGTATGCCACGAACAATACTGGGAAGCACACAAATCAGCTGAGGAGAGGCAGGAAGGATAAGAGAGTTCATTTTCTTCCTCTCTGGCCGGTCGCTTACAATGAGCTGCTGGGAAGACACAGAGAGAGACGGAGAGAGAGTGAGACAGGCACCGACATAGTCCACTTCCCTTCAGTGTTTTCACAGGGGGACTCCGGATCCGGGGTCATCCCACAACTCTAATATAACTTCATCACACACACACACACACACACACACACACACACACACACTGAGTGAGTATCCCACTGACCACAGATCAGTTATGAAATGACTCCTCAGGTGGGAGAGCAGCTCCCACCAGTATTAACACTGTATTAACATTTCACTGGATGAGGGCATCCATGCTGTGTGGGAGCTGGTGTTTTACTTTAATATAGTGTATCCTCCGCTGTCTTCGGCTGGCAGTGTTCCAGTCCTCAGCATGCTCTCACACAATGACCAGTGGGCCAGCCAATGGAAAAGCTAACAGAGAACCTGAGACAGACTGACCAGACTCAACTCTGTTTTTCCACAAAATCCTCCCCTCCCAAGCCTCTCTCCTCTCTCTGTCTTTGTCATACTGTTTACTCTGCTCTGTGATTTACTGGAACCAGTCCTTAGACTCTGAAGTCCAATCTAAACGAATAAATAAAAATCAATAATGAACAAATGTATTTTCTTTTTTCCATTTCGGAATCAAAAGCTAAAGATGCTGCCATCCATTTTGTTCATTTAGCTTTTATCACATGACTTAAAACATGAGAACAGGTGGTTATGTTTGGGAGGAGATGGTAAACTGATCAAAGACGGTCTCTGATGTCAGTGGTGAATGTTCTCCCCGACCCAACTAAACCATGACTTTGCAAAAAACGAGTTCAAAGTATCTTCATTGTCCCGTACAGGGAAACTGGTTTGAAAACAGGATTCAAACAAAACTCACAAAACACCAAACACTGATGGACAACTACAAACAACAGGACATAGTTTATGGAGTGGTTCAGTCGGGGAAGCTCTGTCCACTGAGGAAGGACATGTGATTTTGGCTGAAAGCTTTGAGAAAACAAGTAAGTATACCTTATCATGAGAATGGTTTGTTGAACTGCCGTTTCAAAAGTTTGTAATAAAGTCAAGCTCAATGACCAGATGTAACAAGTCTATGTTTTACTTGGTCATTCTTTAGAACACTTGTGCTTAAACTTAATGTACCACTGGTGGTCTTCATGTACCACTGTGGGCAACTGCCAGTGCTACTTAAAGGTGAACTACGCCCATTTTCAAAATGAATACATGTGACATCATAGGGTATAAAGTCTGGAACAATGAATGGTGAAAGATGTTGTCGATGACACAGAGAGCACCCAGCAGAATATGGGTACATTGTCTGCCTCAGATCTGAGAACGCTACAATAGAATAAAGCTTATTTGGGTATAATACTGTGTCCTGGATTCAATGCAAGTGAGCATCAGTGACTAAATCAGTTTGTTTGCATTCTTTTCTACTGGAATGTCCCAACTGGCCAGGAGTGACACAGCATTATGCAGCACGCTGTTTTGAGCTCAGCTTTCCTAGGATCCCATGTTTCTGTTTTATTCCTGGCGCTCTCACCGAAAGTGCAGCAATTGATAAGGGAACATCTGATTCATATGGTTGAAATGAGAGGTTATCTATATGATACCTCCTCATTTCACCACAGAAACCCAAATAAATTGACATTTACCTGGAGGGAGATCACCAGAGAGCTGAATGCTTCTGGTCAGTATTGTTGTGAGGGATGCTCAGCAGAGCTCACTAGAGAGCTAGCTTGTTTTTCAAAGTGGAGATAGTGGTATGACATAGTATGGTAGCTACAACAGTGATATCTAGGTATATCTGCCATAGTATTGTTGTGAATATGAATAATAAGGAAGCAGGACACCCATCTTGTCAGTTGTTATGCCTCTGAGCGCACAGCTGATAAGTGGTTAGTTCACATGACAGACAACAGACTTGGTGTAGACAGAGAGCGTCTGATGTAATGATGATATCATCAAGTTGAGACTTACTTCTTTGGTTTCTGCCTTTTAGAGAGAGAAGCTCATGTCCACAAATGTTGATTGAACTCTTCTAGGCCATGGAAATAACATTCTTAATTTAGGTGGTGCTCCCCTTTAAGCAGCACCAATGAAGCCTCCACAGCACCTGATGAGTGGCTAGCCCTTGACGTGTACAAAAGTTATGTGGAGTGTCAGTCCTAGTGCTACCCCTTTGTACAGACTTGCTGTGGCTGATAACACTTACTCTTCTGATTAGGAATAAATCTGCCTTCTGCATGAGCTATCTGTAGCTGAATAGGGTAGGTCTACACTGCCTTCTGTTAACCTTGGCCATAGTGGTGGTACTTGGAGAGAGGTGTATGCAGTGTAAAAAGAACCATTTGTCAGTGTCCAGTCTTTAATGGGGAAAAATTGATGCAGACTGCTGTGCTTTTACTGTAAATGGACATTTCTACTGGGTATGGATGATAGCTAAATAACTGTGTGGTCAGCTGAAATTTAACCTATTTTGATTTTTGTTTGAGAGGAAACAGGTAAAATGTAAGTAGAAATGCTCTTAGGAAACGTTTTTAATTCCTAAGATGGATCATTATCTGGAAATGCAGCCCTGGGTGGTAACAGACTGGATGTGTTACTGGGTGATTCATTTGAGCAATAGCCTCAGTTTAAAAACTTTCTGCGTGCTTGTGGTACGATTCACAAGCTGCCATCATTTGTATTTGTGTCACTCCTTAGTTAATATCACAGTGAACACACACACGCGTCCACCTCCACTCCGATCAGAAAGCCTTGCCTCGGGGCTGCTCTCTCAGCAGCCTGCCTCACACCTTTGTGGTTGCAGGAGGCGTGTTTTGACTGAGTCCAGAAGAATGTGCTGATGGCCCGTGGCTCCAGGACTCCACCGTAATAACAGCCACATTCCCTCTGGCTGCTGACCAGCAAGGATGGAATGCAATTAGCACCTATTAGAGAGAGCCTGGAGGAGGCCTGTCAGGCCCACTGGCATACCCAAGCTACCAGCTCAGACCTGCACTAGGCACGAACACACCCCGCCTGGCATTTACTGTACGACCAAGACCACTCCAGTACTTCACTATCACTGAGAAAACTAAAAATGCAACTTGACCTGCTGAAGACGACACTGGTAACATCTATGACACCTCTGAATAAAGTCATTATCAGTATCAGTAAAATTATCCCACATTTTCAACTTCATCACTATAACCAATTTTGACATATTATCCATATCCACATCTATCTTTATCTACATCTATATCTATCTATATATCTACAGCTGTCTGTGTATGTCTCTCTCTCACTGTGTGTTGTGTAAAATAATATATGATTATGGTAGGATAATAGTAAAGATAAAGCTGGTAAAGTATTTGTCATAAGCCCCTTTTACACTGCCAGATTTTCCGCAAATGTTGGGCCGTCTTGCCAGGAAGCTGCGAGCATTTAGACACACAGACCCGGACTGGCCAGTTGATCCGAGGTGCCCAATTTTCCGCCTCAAAGGGTAGTCATATTGGCGGAACCCTTTTAGTTTAAACAGACTGAGGCGGTCTTCTGCCACGGGAGGGGCTGTTGATGATGCCGCATGTGCGACCCACTGACAGTGGATGAACAGGAAACAGCTGATAGCAGGAATGAGCGAGCAGCTAGTAGCAAGAGGGAAACGCAAACCTGACAGACACTGTAAAGATGAGCAACTGGGGAGACAAGGAATTGTGCGCCCTCCTTGTCCTCGCAAACAAAGAGGCCATTAACTGTCAGATAGGAACAGTGAAGAACGGGCCGACTTACGAGAGAATCGCAGAAGGACTGACTAGCTGCGGCTTCCCTCCCATGTCACTGTTTACGTCACACGCTGAGCTACACATTTTGTTACTTGCTCACGCCCCCCATTGCCCCGAAAAAGGCGCATTCTGTATAAACAAAAGTAGGCAGGCGGCATTTTCCCGCACTCCCCTATGCACAACTCCGATCTAAAAAGGGCTATAGTCACTTTGTTGATGAAGTAGGGTGGGGTGCCCAGACTTTTCATGCCAAGAGCCACATGGACAGAAGTATACAGTCCTGAACCTTTTAATTTAAGAACCTATCTTAATGACAGACTTTGAGCAACTTATTGTTAGACACATGCAGTACAGTAAGATGATTTTATGACTATTAAATCTCACTTGCCACAGAACATACTCAAGTGGTAAAGGGAACATTTGTTGGTCGGCACTGTCTTTTCCCATAGACTGTATATATGGACGTAGCCACTGTGAAGTCACTCATTGGTTTTTGGACTCCCATTTTGAAGCCTCGACTTTGGCATTTTGTCTGGCACCGTCTTGAAATTTTGTATTCTGTTAAGTTGGGTATTTTAATATGGGGGTCAATCAGGATTGACTCGGTTTTGGAGGCAGCCTCAAGTGGCCATTAAAGGAACTGCAGTTTTGGCACATCCTTGTTGGCTTTATTTTTCAGCCCGGCAGGTTGCTGCTTTTATTTACCAAACACAGTTGAGGATGTTAGCAGTAATGTGACTGAAGAAGAAGACTAAAAAACTAATAGAAGTGCAACTCTAAAATCTATTTCCTTAAAAGGCACCCTGAGTTGAACCAACACTTGATTTGCATATTATCCATAATTTATTGTGGTACAAACTCATAGGCCTATAACACACAGTGTTTCATCAGCAGGCGTGAAGAGCCTCTTGACTGGCTTGTATGTCTACCCAAAGCTCACGGTAGCACAGCAAGTTTCCTGCGCATCACTGAAGTTCTCCCTTAAGCTCAGCTGTTGTATTGAACTGAACATTCATGTAGTATACTGTATAATACAATAAAATCCCTTACAAAACACTGACTACAGTAATTGTGACAGACTAGCTTTTCCCTCAAGTATCTCCTGATCGCAGCCAGTAGCTGTAAAAAGATAAATGGGTATGTGGCCTTTGTCACTGCCATGATAGACTAAGGATGGGGAAAAATTGATTTCGTAAGTATTGTAGTTGTTGTAATTGTTACATATTAGATAAAATGATCTTGCATTGCAGCTGAAAATGCAATTTCCTTCGGGATTAATAAAGTACCTACCTACCTACCTGCAAACATTTCACACAGCTTGCCTTATGCAATATTTTGAAACATTCACTTGACTCACAATTCATTTCACTTTCCATTATAAACTAGGTCAGGTGCAAGTTCTGTACAGTAAAAAGCTGCTGCCCAAACAGATGTAAACAGATGTCAGCCACAGCTTGAATTGTATGACATAACTAGTTTACATACTAGTTTGAGTACAAGCAGGGAAGGTGACATTTCATAGTGCACCTAAAAAGTTTTCTGTGAACCTCGCGTGTTCTCTCCAAGTTGTTCATCATAAATGAGGCTATGTTAAACACCTAACATTACTTGGTGGCAACTTGAAGTGGATGTCTGGTATTTGCTGGCACCAATGAGTGAAAAGTAGACTAGCGCATGCCCAACAGTGGCCCTTTTTTAGCTGCAAATATGATCACATTACATAAGTTAATTTAGCTGACCATTTACAACATGAGATAACCTGTTAAGACAACAAGATAGTGGCACTTAGTTCTGTATTTGGCTCACTTATTCAGTTATTAAAGACAAATTTAAACTCCTTCACACACAGCAATACACTGCATTGGCCAGATACGTGTGAGCACACATTCCTAGTGAGATTATTTTGAAGGATAAAATGAATGAGGGTCACTTTAATAACTTTCCAAAGATATAAACTCTTGTCTCATTATAAACTGCTTTGCATTGCTTTGGCATCTGATAAACCTTTAAAGTAATCCTTACAGGATCAACACAGCTCCTTGCATTTTTTCAGCTCAGCGCTGTTTACAATCTGAATGCACAGCAAGTGGTTAAAGCATTTTTCTCTTGTGTGGACAGTCTCCTAGTCGCCTCACAGAGTCTCATGGCGGTTGCTCCCAGCAGCAAAGGCATTCCAGCTTTACTGAAATTCAACATGACCTGAGTCAGATTGCTCTGTTTGTCTGTCTCTCTCTAATAAGTTTCATTGTTACAGCTTGCATGGTCTGCAGGAAATAACCCCCACTCGTCAGCCCTCCAATCCCCTATCCTATCACGCACTTACCCTCCAATTAACTCCCTCAGTCAGCTGACATAGAAGTATCTTGGTGTCACCATGACCTCGGCATTTATAAGGCCAGAACAACCTCCTGACACACACACACACACACACACACAAACATATAAACGTGCTACCAATTAAAACAATCAGCGATCGAGTCAGACTGGCATCAATTATAGGACCCAGCTCATTGGTAATGGATTATAACTATGTGAACAGATTTTTACTTTGTGACTTTGTAATTGGTACGTGTCATTTGATGGTTTAATTTGTCCCAGATTTATTCTCAAGCCACAGTAAAGAAGTCGTTTGGGCGTAATAAGCGTCACGCTGAGCCTGCCATGTCTCTAGCTGTGCAGAGTTTCCCCCTCCTGAGAAGCACATATGTTTAAATATGATCTGTGAATTAAAAGAGCTGACATTTCCGCTAAATATTACAGCCTTAGAAACGATTCATAATGTAGGATGAAAAGCAAGTGCCATTAACGGAAATATTTGTTTGCAGATTCAGATTTTTTCTCAAACAATACCGCCTGAGTTTCCTAAACTACAACTCAGAGTTTTTACTTCAACCGTAGAGTGAGAGCATCCCAGTGGCCAGAGGAAACCAGGCATATGTTACATTTGCATGTTTAATACGTATCATATCAATGTTTCTAAAGTGACGTAGTGCATGCGTTTACATTGTCATCAGGAGATGGAGGGGATGGTGGATGGCATGACACCTGAGCAACACAGCTGCCAAGCTGCAGACCACCGTTACAGACTAACAAACAGTTGTGTTTTGGTGACTCTTCACGGCATTTCCCAGCAGCATTAGAGCCACCATCCAGGGTGTTTTTTACTGACATATCATGGCATTTTGCAGTGGTGTTTGACATACTGAACCTGTTTGTTTTTTTTTTAACCAATACATTATGGCATTTATCAGCGGTGTTTGAGCCATGGAACCCGGGTGTTTTCAAGGGTTTCGCCATAGCATTTGGCCGTTTTTCACGGTCACGTTGCAACGTTTTCCAGTGGTGTCTGTGGCACTGAACTTAAGTGTTTTTTTTATCAACACATGGTGGTGTGTCCAAGTAACATTTCAACTCCCGAATCTAGATTTTTTGGTTAGGAAAACATCATGTTTGGCTTCAAACACCTCTGTTTGGTGGCACAAAAGTCACCGGAAAAGCAGGGAGGGATCAGTGATCAACACCTAGGTGCAGTGGCTCAAATGGCACTGGGAAACGCCATGATGTGCTGGTGAAAAACACCCAGGTTCGGTGCCTCAAACAGTGCTGGGAAATGCTGCAATGTGTTGGTGTAAAACACCCAGGTTCCATGGCTTAAACAGCGCTGGGAAACGCCATGATGTGTCAGTAAAAACCTAACCACACCTTCACCACAGTGTTGTTGAGAAATGTTAGGTTTTAACAGTGTACATTATTTGCACAGTATTGTAAAAAATAGTGTACAAATATAAATTATTCGTTTTTTGCAGAAACGTACAAAGCCAAAAAAATCTGGTGATTGGGTTGGCAACATGAACATCTGATACACAGATCACTGGTGACAAGTCAATTCAGTTGATCTCATTTCACAACCTGGTGTGTTTTGTAGAACTTACACGTCAGTCCCTGAACAGACTCATATGTGCCATAAGTTGATGAATGAATGCATTAAGCTTTCTAATGGACTGGCCTCTTCTATTTTAAAAGAGCTACTCCAGTGGTTTATTATTTCACATACATAAAGTTGGAGGACTCACAAGAGACTGGTAATTTCTCAAATACTGGGTCAAATCTCCTCCCGTATAAAGGTTTACATCGCCATCTAAAACCTAAGTGCCCCGGAGCTTTACTGTAATGCATTTATTATGAACCAGAGGAAGCAGTGGTGGGCAGCCTTATCTTCATCTCCATCATGCTGGTTATATCCAGCTAATAACACAAGGTTTACCTACAGCATATATTGCATTTCTTTGCCTCAGTAAGCTTTTTCAAACCAACATCTACTGTACCTTTATTTCATACAATTAAAATATGTTGGAGTTGTGTGTATTTAAACAGCAGCCCCAAAATTGTCTCTGTGTGGATATTAAAAGAAAACTCTAACGACATAATTGCCAGTTTACAGCAATGAGTCACACGCAGTATGAATCATTTGTTGCTTTCTTTCTTGTGCAATTACAGTGCAGACAGGCAGACTACAGAGATTTGGTCAGTCCATGAAATGCAGGTACCATATTCAGAAGCCATTATTTTTAATTCCTTTCTCTGATAATGATCACAATCACTCAGCATCTAAACAAGTCTCCAGCACCTAAAATGGCCTATGATTATTTTTTGCTGAGAAGCAGCTGTCTGTGGTGGCGCTGCGTATAATAGTCGACATCAGTCAGAGGCAAAAGTGGCTGTCGCGTGACATTGTTTACAGCACCACAAAACCTTGTAGGAAGGAAGTTGGGTGAATAGTACAAAGTATCTTTTAAACCAGAGATCATGTTTCACATCCCACCTCCGACCTACAGTCAACTTTGGTTTGTTTTAAACATGACCACCATCTTTCTCTAACCCCAACCAAGAGGTGGTTACTGTAGGTTTGGGCAGATCAGAGAACACTATGATCGTATTAAGTTTCAGGAATGGTGATGTGGGTCCTTTTGAAATATTCTTGTTGTTTAGGTATAAAGACATCACTTAGAGCATTTAAACCCACATTCAGCTGTTGGTGGCATACAGCATTGGATCACAGGTTCAGGCCACACGAAATGTTCAACGAAACCTGTGGAAAAAGAGTGCGAGCATGATTGAAAAGACGGATCAATTACCAAAATGTAGCAGTGAGTGATTAGTTTTAATCTTTCAGTTCTACCAGTGACACTTAATACATCAATTGTTCTGTCAAGAGAAACAACAGCATCAGTCTCTTCAACAATAGTCTCGCCACCAGACAATCAGAGATCTCCGCCTTCTGATAGTCTGGGGACACTCCTTTCTAAAGTGTGTTTAACACACCGGCGAAAACGGCCGGCAACAAAGCAACGCCTCTTGCATTTTTGAAAAGGACACGCCTTCTCAGAAATGTGTGCTCCCCCTTTTCTCGACGGACCGTTTAATGAGTTATTACCTATTACAGACATCGCTTAGCACGGTTAGCCCAGCGAAACGTGCACACAGAAATAGTAATGTTTGTTCAATCATTGTGTTTATAGACTTTACAAACATCGGATTAGTCTAAACGGTGATACAGTGATGTGAAAAATGTGATATATAGGCTATATATATATAGCTAAAAGCTCTGCTGGTTTTCTACCCGGAAGTATTTGTAAACAACAAGGCGATTCCCTCTAACGTTATAGTCCGGCCGGACGGATGAGTCATGACCTTGTAAAAGATTATGTTTGTTTCTTGTAGTCGGTGAGAATGTGTCGCCGCAAACGCGACAAACATCCACTAACTTTGACGGCGTTTTCTGCGAGCGCGGCTGAGCCATTTTGTACCGCTACACATGTTTCTAGTGGGACTATGTTTACAAGCACAAGAGTTCAGCGAGCCACCGAAGGACCGCCCTGCGGATTTACTATTGGTTCTGCAACGTAGGGAGTTTTTTAAACTCTGAAATTGTATCCGCCCATCTAAACACAAAATCAGGGAGAAAGTCATCAGTCTTTAGTTAAGCAAAGCGTCTAAAGACTGACTTGTGAGTCTACTTCAACAAGTACCCTCGAACAACAACGGTGTATACTCAAGTGACAGTGCCCTCTACTGGCTGTAGTAATTGACCTTGATCCAGAGTCCCTACTGTTGCTAGGTCGGACAAGCTTGACATAAAAACAAAACAAAAACACAAACAAAAAAACTCAACATGGTGATACTGGTTTGAATTAGCCAGGTGCCGCAATGTGATATTTTCTGGGCATCAGGCAATATAGCTTCAAGAAGCTAACAGCAAGGACATTTTGCAATGGACCTCTTGATGTAGGGAGGAGGGTGGAGATGGCATGCAGCAGGGGGCTGTGGGCTGGAATCGAGTCTGTAGCTGCAGTGGCAAGGACATTGCCTTTGTATATGGGACACCTGCTCTACCCACTAAGCCACTGGGTGCCCCAAAATTTGGTCTTCTTTTCAACATGGACAAGATTAGCACGTAGCATATCTAAGTATATCAGGAAAGTTGTCTAAGGTTCTGCAGGAACCTGGAGCACAGAGTGAAAAAGGGTGCAACCAGGAAGTCAGGTGACGTGACAAAGTCCATGTAGGCAGGAGGTGGGGTTGGATGGATGGATCACCAGAACAATGGACTTGAACACAGGAGACTGATGTTTGTTTCTCGTTTCTCACCAGGATAGATCGATTGTTCCCCGGGCTATTCTCGTGCACAGTTTGTATGTTTTCCTCAGAAAATAATGTGTCAAAAATTCTGAATGATCATGAGCCAGTAATTTGTGTGTTTTTGTCTATTTGGGAAGGCCAACGCACTGACAGGAATAAAGAAGAAAGCGGTCTGACAAGTAGGCAGGATGGACTTTCTCCAAGGATAGTGGTGTTCAGAGCTCCATTTTAAGGTATGTTGTCACCTTGGTTTCTTTTCCTAAACCTAACCTTAGTAACTTCACTTGCCCAACACTAACACTTCCATTATGTACCTAAAGTCATTTGTGGAGCACTAAATAATACAATGTCATACAGAGCGTTGTGTGTGCATATTTGTAGGATATCATAGAAACAATTATAAGAGGATACATTGTTGTTCCCTGACCTTACCCACATGGTTATTACTATAACTATGACGACGACGTCCCCTAACCTTAATAAAGTACCCTAACCCTCACCCTTTTTCAACCCAGACCATAATCTTTCCCTAAAACTTACCAAGTTGTTTTGTGCCTAAACCTAACTATAGTTTCATAACATCATAGAACTGAGTTAATGTAAACTGAAACAGTAACATTACATTTCATGCGATTCATCTATTTATAGATAGACATAATGGGACAAATGCATGAAAAATTACTTTGTGAACAGCAAGAGTGATGGATCTTTGTGGTTCCTTCATCATGAAGACATCCTTCAAGCTCCTGATGAAGTAAATGAGCACTCTAGATTACATAATGTAGTCGGCAGCTGCAAATGTTTCCATCTGACCTCTTGAATTCAACCTTTACAAAACAAGAAAGTGAGCTATCTGACCAAAATAGGTTCTTAGCTGCTTTTAAAATAGACGGAGCACTTTGTTAAAACACATTACTCACAAATGGCAGTAGATCCTCACATGGCATGTATTTGGGTTAGTGAAGATTTTACCACTTCACGCAGTTCAACTTTCTCAGTGCTGGCTTACATCTAAGCTCTAACGATCCTTCCTGTGTATCTACTCTGCTTGGTCTGCTTGTGTTCTCTCCTCTCTTTGAGGTAGTGCTGAAGATTTCTGATGGTGACCAGTGTATGTGAGAATGTTGCAGAAATACAATATACATTTGTACACAGACATTAAGGAAGACTGGGCACTCGACTCGACACTTGACTAAAAGGTTGAGCATGTTCTGCATCAGTGCTTGACCCAAAGCTCTTTCACAAAGAAAAGAGGAAAGTAAACTTGGTTTGACTGTCAGATGAATCAAAGAGCACAGGACGACAAGGATGGTGGGGGCAGTGCCTCATCTTGGAGTCTAAAAGCCCCATTAACTCTGCCTACACTGGAGCACAGATGGAGGTAAACTGAGTGAGGTAAAAAAGAAAAAGTAGAACTGGTTTAGATAGATTGATCTGAAGGCAAAGAGATGGGATGCATGAGCATGGTCTAGTTCACTGTGTGTTTACATGAACATCATTTGCGTTGTCACATTTTCTTATATTTCAGTGACTAATACCATAATTGATGTCTGAAGAGAATTTTAAGTGATTCCTAGAGAGCCTGTGGTCCCTGTGGCCTCCACAGTTCACAAACAGCCTGCGTGGTCACACAAACAGGTGGACTGTTTGTAGGACCTTGCCTAAGGCCTTGTACTAAATAGTATCTCACTTATCAAACTGGTCAAGAGCCTAGAGTGAGATGGGTGAGGCTGATGAGGTAGTAGCTGAGTTGTACATGATTATGATTTGTGGATAGGTGGATGGAAAAGCCTGAAAACCAGCTCAGCTCCCTGTAAAGTATTCAACGATTCTTAGGTTTATTAGTCAAATAAAACTGACGTGTGGGGAAATGCAATATAACATGCTCCAAATTTTGCACTAAAAGGCGAGTGTGGAAATTAAGACTTAGAGAAAAAATTTATAAAGGATAACAAGACTAAGGCCCAATCCCAATACCCCCCCTTGTCCACTACCCCTTAGCCCTTGGCCCTACCCCTAGCCCCTGCCCACTACCCCTTGGCCCTCAAAATGAAGCAACGAAGGGTAGGGGTAGAAATCTTTCCCTAGGAATTGGGACACCACTCACTACGTCACCGCGTTGGTTACGTTCACGCATACGTAACTATTTTAAACAGGAAGCTGCGAGCCATCTACATTTCCAACCGGCATCTACAATGGAGTCTCATTCATCTTACCGATCGTGTTTACCGCATTCATCATGCTTCGTTTGATGAACGACAGACGACAGGGGACTTCTGCTAGCTAGCTAACCAGCTAACATTACGAGGCAGCATAGTTATACTAGCTGGCGTGTTATCGTAATGTGAAAAGTCCGACAATTTTGCAGAACAGGACAGATGACAGACGCCAGATAGTGCGAGCTAGCTAGCTAGCTAACAAGCAACCTGACGACGGTAACGTTAGCTATGTATGAACTTTTTTCCCCGTCTCTTGCTCGGTGGTAGCCATGGCGATGTCTACCCCTCGCTGGCAAGTCAGCATCTGAAATCCCTCGCTCCGAAGGGCTAGTTTCATACCCACTACCCCTCGTTATGCCTCCTACCCCTACACGCAAAAAGGAATTGGGACACCCCCACCCCTCGCGGGAACATGCAAATGTAGGGGTAGGGCCAAGGGGTAGGGTTAAGGGGGGGTATTGGGACGGGCCCTAAGAGTGAACAGTCATACTGAAGCCTCTGTGAATCAGTGCTTTGATCAAAATGTTTATATAAGCATGCTAAATGCTCAAAATGACAATGATAACACGATGAAGCGCTGACAAAAGCTCAATAAATCTATAGTACCACAATTCCTCAATGAGAAAATTTTCCCCTGTAATTTTCACTGTCATTTCCACTTTTCCACGATGTCTAGATCTCAGCCCAGTCGCCAGTCTGCTTTTTAGACAGCAGCTGTTTTTTAGGGACCTGTTACTGTTTGTCCAGTGGAGATAGTGCTATGAAAAGCAAGTATTTTAAGCCAAAATATGATCTTTTCATTACCATAACCAAGTGCCTAAACATAACCACATGTTAACCACACAGTTGTAGAAAAATAAAGTTTCAATGTATCCGCTGTATGATCAAATGTACATATCCATGGTTTGTAGAAACGTACAATGCCAACACTTTTTCTGGTGATTGTGTTGCTATATCTCGGCATTCGAAATTCCAACATCACCATAACTGGCCGATGGCCCAAAGTCTGTTGATGCTGTTCTTTATACATCATTAGACATATAACTCAAAACCACAACCTCCCAGTATAGTTAAAGCAAAAGTCAGAGGATCATCAAAGTCAGTAGGATACATGTCTGAGGACCATGAAATTTTTTCGCCATGCTACTAGGAAGGGCTGAAAAGTTCAAGTGACAATTGGATTCACTACTGGCAGAGGTGGTGAAAGGTGTGCTATACTGATAGTTAATAAGGAGTGTGGCCTAGGTGATGAGAAGTGGCTCAGGTACATGGATGGAAACATGGATAGATGGATTAGATACGTAAGCTAGATGGTGATACACTACTGCACAGGGCCAAAAGCACATGAGCACCCAAACCATTCATGTTACAGTTTAACATGTCATTTAAAAACCATGGGCATTAATTCGCTGCTATAACAGCCTCCACTTTTCTGGTATTTGGCAATTTGACAAACACAAAAATAAAACTAGAATAACACTAAGTAATCACTTAATTTACAAATTAACATTAATTAGCTAGTATAATGGATCACAATTCTGCTTGCTGATTCAGTTTACAGATAATATTAGCAGCCACTGCAGCTCTCTGATCTCTCATATTCTTATATCCTATCAGGAATCCATCTTGACTCATCAAGCAGCTTATTACAGTGTCTCTCTGCTCATTGGAAATAATCTCTTCTAAAATGATTTTAGCTGATAGTGGCCCATCAAAGCCACATGACAACACAGGTTTCCATTACACACACACACACACACACACACACACACACACACACACTTACAGTATATATGAGCTCAGTTCCCCTCAGTTCCAGTCATGTCTGAAGGCAGAGACAGTAGTAAATGTGACACGCTGCTCAAAGTTGTTAAAGAAATTAGTTAATCTCCAGGCAGGGGTCACTCAGTCACCTGTAAAGAAGTGAAATGACGCTGAAAACAAAGAGGCCGCAGACAGCAGGGATTAGTGTGTGTGAGGCTTTCATGGTATGGAAGTGTGTGTGTTTGTGTGCATGTGTGTGTGTGTGTGTGTTGGCACGGAGAAGGAGTGGAACAAAATTGCCATTGATTTTAGATCGGAAGGAATTTAAACACCCAATCCCAACATGGATTTAACCTGTGTTGTGGGCAGTTGCTCTGAATGGGTCAGTGAGAGAATGTGGATCGGACACAGGTCAGCTGTTCAAAGTGAATTTTGGAAGAGGTGTGGTATTGACAATTCTTTTGCTACTGCTCTTGAGCAACACTATGGTGTTACAGGTATCATGGACAGCTCCAGTTGTAATGGTCACAGTGCAGACCTAAGGCTCGGTGTGGACTCTGGAGGTCTGACACAGGTCAATAGGTACCCCTTGCCATGTGTTGATGAGTCACTTGACTTCCTTGTCAGAGCACGTTTCATCACATCATTGGACTTGGCTCGAGGCTACAGGAGGGTGGCACTTGCTGTAAATTCCACACCAAAAACAGCCTTCATATTGGATTTACCCCTTCTCTACCAGATTAGCTCTGGTTCTTGAACAGGTTCTGGATTCCTGGAACCTTGGTGCAATCTAGCAAACCAACCTGCATCACCTTCAGCAGTTGAACCACAGTAATCAAGGATGTGCCATCAACTGAGGGTGTTGTACAATGCACAACAGAAGTAAACAGTAGTAGCAAACTTCGGAAACTTTTGTTCTGTTATTACAGATATTTGTTTTTACCCCAAAAACAAGCACGGATAAGTTTTCAATAAGAACACTGCATGCTCTTCTTTTCTGTCGATTTCTCATTTGACTTCTCCTTTGTTGCCTTCTCCATCCTCTCTTTTCAAGCAGCAGAATACGACATGCCCGCATATGTCATCATGATCCAACTTCAGGTCAAGGTAAACCTGCTATTTTTTCATTCTAGCTAATAAAGGTTTCAGGTTCTGTACACATTTATTTTTGGTTCAAAATTAGGTTCAGGACTGGAACAGAACTGGTTTCATGTTGGTGGAAAAGGGGTTTCTGTTATCTCCTTCAGTTCCTCAGACTTTTCTTTGGGCTCTGCAACACACCAGCAACATTTCAGAGACTCATGAACTCAGTGCTTGCTGGTCTCATCTACAAAATATGTGCTGTGTTTTTGGGCGACATTTAACTGAGCTGGACGTAGTATTAACAATACCTTGAAATTTTAGAGCACCTTTCAAGAGATCCAAGAAAGTTTTACATATATGACAGCAGAAATAAAAACACAAACAAAAAATGGTGGTAGCGGTCTTTGCAAAGGATAACAGGATTAACTAAATTCACAAGCTGTGGTCAACAGGTGGGTTTTCAGAGGTATTCTGAAGATGTACATCAATGCAGCATTACGAATTTCTGCTGGGACAGAGTTCCAAAGTGTAGGGACTGCCACACTGAAGGATCTGTCTATGAAATCCTGCATGTGTGTGTTGGGAATTGGTGGGCAAATCCATGTCAGAGGACCGCAGATTCCCTTAAAGGGTATAGGGGGTTTTGTATGAGATGCACAACTTGACTGAGAGCCAGTGAAGGTGGATGAGGGTGGGGGTGATGTGCTGCCAGGGCTTGGTGAGGGTGAGAACCCTGGCAGCTGAATTCTGCACATACTGAAGCCTGTCCAGGGCTTTGCTGGGTATCCCGAACAGGACTCCATTATAGTAATCCAGACGTGAGTTGATAAAGGCATGGATGAGGGTCTCTGCCACACTCTGTAGGTGATGTTGTAGTCTGGAGATAGTTTTGAGGTAGTTAGCAGATTTGGTGATGGATTTGATGTGTCACTGGAATGAGATGGTAGAGATTGACACCCAAGTTTCAGACTTCTGGGCGTAGGCCGATGGAGCAGCCATGAACCATGACTCCTTCTATTCTGGCACCCAACACAACAAGACAACATTTTAAGACTCCTATGTAGCCCACAGCCCTGTAGTGGCGAGTCCTGTTTGCCTCCAGCTAAAAAACTGACGTCGTTGTGAAGTCAGTCCTAAAATGGTCTATTAACATGATAAATAAATGTCTTGTTATCATTAAAACACATTTCAACTAATATTCTGATTTCCCATCCCGAGTACATCCAGTTTGACATCCAAAAGCTGAATGTGGTAAATTTCAAGAGTTTGGATGACTAGCAAATAAAACCTGCAGTAGCAGGCTCAGTTTTGAACTGAACTGAACACTGAAATAACATTTCGCATACCCCGAGCAAAAAGAAACAAAACATATAAGAGAGAACATATATTGCAATAGTAAGATGATAACAAATAAAATAAATAAATTTAGGTGTGAAATAAATATGGGTATGGAATAAATATGGATTAAAAAACATGACTAAAAGGCAATGTGGCCTAAAAAAAGAGAAAAAATGCAGTAATTAAAAGCAAGTTCACATTCTGAGGTAAGAGTCACTGTTCACATGTTCTGGTTAAGCAGTCTGATTGCTGTGGGGAAGAAGCTATTTAGCAGTCTCGTGGTTCTGGAGCGAATGCTCCTGTACCTTTTCC
This sequence comes from Epinephelus moara, assembly GCF_006386435.1. Lineage (NCBI taxonomy): Eukaryota > Metazoa > Chordata > Actinopteri > Perciformes > Serranidae > Epinephelus > Epinephelus moara. The sequence goes on along the minus strand of NC_065517.1, from coordinate 9,526,251 downwards.
CCAACTGCAGGAGAGAGAACAGGCTGTGAGAGGGATGGGAGGGGTCACTGTAAGGCTAGATTTGCTAGAACATATTGGTATCATGTGAAAGTAGATGACCTGAAGCATCCAGTGGTACCAACCATGGTCCCAAATTTGTCGAGGGAAATAGTGGCATGTCCATCTTTCAAAATGGTGTATTTGAGTATTTCTGAAGGTCTGCTGTATATGGTTCTTTGTGTGACATTTATTGAATCATTTTTTAGTACTTATAATATGCAACTTGGTAGTTATGATTGCTTTTTACTCCATACAGACTAATGAATACTTGCTTATGAACTAGTGTTCTTAATTCCACAGCATAAAATTAAACATATCCCTACAGGCTTTACTTATTAATGTATTTTGACACATACTTTTATAGTTCTGCATTACTAAAAAAATGGTTCAGTAAACATAAACTAGACATGGACAAAAGTGTTAGAAATATGTAGCAAGAACATACTGAACTAACTAAGAACTGCATACCGATGTATGTGCTATTTTTATGAACTACTGTTTAAGTACCATATACGTATGTCCCGAGGGTCTACACTGTGGACCTGAACACTTTTTTAAATACATGTTTGAATTAATACAGCCAGATAGTTTTCTGATGGAGACTATAAAAAAGTGTCATAAAAGCCCCAACATTTGTCAGTAAAAGAAAGTTAGGGAAAGGCCTCCAGATGGAAGCTGGGATGGCGGTCTGACTGGAGTTTAATGAGAGATATTTCTGTGGGATTTCTGCACTAATTACCTTCCCCAACATCTCAGCCCAGACCGCCAGCCTCTCTCCCCTACTGTTTCATCAAAAGCTCTAAAAGCCCCCAAGAATGTAAGATTGGGCATCACACTACCCATCAGCAGGCCTGCAGAAAAAGCATGAGAAATATGTTCCATATGACTGAGAGAATGCTGAGAAGTCACTGCTGCAGTTTTAAATGTAATAATGTTCCATTTCTATGGCAAATTATACCTGCGTTTTCGAGTTTTAAAGAACAAATATGTATGACACATGGTGATTTAATTGCTAATGTTCATGTTTCCATTTCATATGGTTGGAGGTCTTTAATGTCGTATGCACAACAATTAAAGAGAAGCAGTCATCGGCAATGAAAATGTCTACCTATCTATCTGTCTGTCTGTCTGTCTGTATGTCTATCTATCTATCTATGTATCTGATGCAGTTTGTCACTGCCAGTGGGCATTGTTTTGTTTGAGTTCAATGTCAGCTTAACAAATTTCGGCCCAGGCAATTTTTCCTCTGTCATTATGATGGACCGATCCACTTGAAGGGGTGAGGGGGAGGTGGTACCAGTAAAGTTAGGCTACTGACAATTTTGGGACTGTGTAACCCCTAATCAGATGGGCTGTTTTACATCAACTGGGTTGCAGAAAGCAGGTCTGTCTTTTTTGTTTGTTTGTTTGTTTCCTCTACAGTTTTTTTTTTGTTGGGGTGGCCTTCTGACCCACAAGGTCCATCTGGCATTTGCCAGAATAGCCTGATGGCTGTGACTGTTTTCAGCATGGTGGCTGGGTCACAAAAGTTCTCATTTTACAGCTAAAAAGTGCACTCATATATGTGTCTGAAAAGGTGAGAAATATGCAATGCAGTAGAATTTTAAATCAGTGCTGCCTAGTTTGACAGTTTGACAGCAGTTCACATGCTGTGATTGACATGTTTGAACAGCTGCGTTAAAGACTCCTTAGCTCTCCTTGGTTGTTTTCGTCCAGAAGTGCTGATGGAGACAAATATTTTCTTTTGTATTTTTTTTGGTCATATACAGATATGCAATGATGACTGCTGGGTAATATGTATGTTGATGTTGTCCAGTGTCAAGACTCTGTTTGATCATATGACAAGATGATATGTGACACTACAGCGTGCACTAGGACCCGTCATAATAGTGTGCACTGGTGCCTACTGTAACTAGCTTACGCCACTGTGCAGGTGACATGCTTCTGGTGCAGGTTGTGTGAAACAGTACCCCTCTGACATATCATCAAGGTAAACCATGCATATGACCATGCCAGTATGGTGCGAATGGTAGCCATAAGTCATGGCTTAGTTCGGCAATATCCTCAATCCTTTCAAAAAAAGAAAACATTGGTGTGTTAAAAACCTTGCTCTAGCCTTTACAAAGGCTATTTCCTTTAATCAAAAGGGTTCATCTTTAGATAGCAATTTGGATACAGATTGGTGAGTGTGCCACAGGGTGAGTAATTGATATGCAAACTGTGGATGAAGTGTTCTTCAAATGGGATGATCTGCTGTTGGATTACACTACGAGGGAGGCAACGAAGTTCAGAGCACTATCAAATTTTACCAGCAAATTTAGGCACAAGAATAGAAAGATTTGGAGAAATGCATGGGGTCATGCCTTAAAATCTGTAACCTAAACCTAATAGAGCCATGGCAGACTCTAGGATAAGGTAAATGGTGGTAAAGATGCTACAAAAAAAAGAGCTAAGGCAGTGTTTTTTCCTGACTCATAGGAAAGGCAGGACGCTGATCTGGAACCATTTACACAGGACAACACCACAAGGCAGCAAAGCCAATATTGTAAGTTTTTAAAGTCTCATGAGAGTAGGAGATAACAGAGGTCGACTGATATCATCACCACATCTGTCAGACTTGTGTCTGGCGCCTGTTGAAGACACCACTATCACCATTTTCCCACTGTGCATTGTAATCAGACAATTCTTTACATATTGGAAAAAATGCAGCTCCAATGGGTGTAATCAGACTCTACTTTCTTTCCAGTATCAATTCCAAGAATCCACCAAAGGCAGCCGTCCTCATTTTCTATTCATCAGGCCTACAGAAGCTCTGATCTGCTCTTACCTTGTCCTGTTTCCTTTGAACCTCGACATAGTGCTCTTTCATCTCAACATGAAAAGTTAGAGGAAAATACCCCAGTCAGGATCACACAGCGGAGGAACTGCCCTCTGACCGGCTGATACAAAGCCATGCCAGTAGTTGTATTCTCTTTCAGCTCTTCAACATTTATAATGTATCTACATAGATTTAAAAGGAGATTGTTGTGTCACTGCCTGAGCTGCAGTGAGCAAATGTAGAATCAGCTGACTTGATCCAATTGCTGTCATCCTGCTTATGAATTTAAGAGTAATTCATATGTACCTTAAATTCCTTTTGTTATTGATAAGGCCAAGGCCAAGGGTGGATTTAATGTTTAATACCATGGAAAGCAAACTGAGTGACAATACTCTTTAGTACTCTTCTTCTTTAATGTGAAGATATTATCGTGACTTCAGGGAATTTATTGGTGAGAGTTAAAAACAAACGCGGCCACCTTTTATTTCAGTTCATCAAACCCGGTCTCGCTCCGAAGTTGTTAAAATTTAGTGCTTAGGCATTGACTTGCGTCATCAGACACCAATGAAAAAAGCCATCCTTTAACTTCGGCATGATACGCGGCCGGTTGCTATTATAGTTTAATGACACTCTGCATGAGGGGCAAACGTGACAAGACATGAATGAAAGTTAAGGCGGCGAAAGTCCAAGTAGGGTGGTGGATGTGTCCTAAAAACACTGACTTCTACCAGGGAGAGCAGTGTTCACATCCTTAGATTTTTTCCTAGACCCAACCATGTGTCTCTGTTGCCTAAACCCAACCACAAGTGTTTGTTGTTGAAGGGGAAAAAAAAAAGTCAATTTGCGGTGTTGTACTGTCATAGTGCATTTCGTCTGAAAGAGACTGTATGTAAACGTTAAATTTCCTGTGAAAACTGAAGTGTATTCTGAAAGAAGACAATGCATGTAACAGGGAGACACGGCGTCCCAGAACATCAACAACCAACATACCTGTGGTACCTTGCACGTCATATATGGACGTGGAAAGTCCATGACCAAACATCGATATGTGACGAGGTTGGAGAATGTGTTGGTTTATCAAGAATTTCCTCTGTTTTTTGAATTATTCATTCAATGTGGAGGCATGCAAGACAAACAATGTCTTTTCTGAGTGAAATTCCTTTAATGTGCTGAGCAGCACTTTTACAGTCTTCCTGCTGGTTTTAAGGAATCATAAATGACTCATGTTCCATCACAAAGGCCTAAATAGCTTATTGGTTAGGTTTCAGATTGTGGCCAGAGAGACCAGTAAAAATATTAAACAATTTTAAATTCAGTTTACAGATTTTAAAATGCCACTCTGTTACTGCATATTAGATCGGTTTGAGTCCGGGTGGAATTAGTTGTGGGCTCAGCAGTGGTGGAAAAAGTACTCATATCTCTTAGGCCCAGTTCAGACCAAAGATTCGCAATGAGACAAAACCGTTTTAGGACACCGCAGAGAAAAGTTGCAGCGGTGTGAACTGCTCAGTCTGAGCTCAACTGATGGTGTCACCTGCAACTCAGCTGGTCAAATCACCTGTTTCAATAGCCAATCAGCTTGTAGTGAAGTCTGCTGGTCAAGTCAAAATGACCGCAGACGACGTGTTTGCTTGCTGCAGCAGGTGCTCTGTCCCCACCAAGCCTTCTGTTTCTGTCCTTACAGTGTTGGACAGTATTTTAAGAAGCTACAAATTATATTCAGCCACAAAATATGCCTGAAAAGCTGGAAATCAGAACAGAAATACAGAGAGTTGTTGCATAGAGATGATACACTGTCTCATCTAGTTGCATTGGTGTGAACCGGCAGGGTTTTAGAATGTTGCAGAACAGCGCATCGCAAGTACTTGCTTGTCTGAACTGGGCTTTACTTAAGTAAAAGTAGCAGAGACACTCTGCAAAAATATTTACTGTTAAGTTAAAGTGTTACATTCAAGAATTTGCATACACCACCAGTCAAAAGTTTGAGAACACCTCAAGACTTTCTTATTTTGACCAGCGTTAAGCTTTGCTTGAACCTGTTGACCTGTGAGCCGCCTATCGTGGAAGCTGTTGAGTCTCAGAAACTTGTCTTCTGATGTTGTGGCTTTGGGTCTGCCAGACCTCTTCCTGACAGGTTTCCTTCACTTCCCAAGTGCCTTTTGATGGTGTAGGAAACTGCATTCACTGATATCTTGGTTTTCTTAGCAATTTCCCTGAAGGAAAGACCTACACTTGTAAAGGTTACAATCATCTGTCGTCTGGCTTCCTTTGTTAATTGCTTTTTTTCTTGCCATGATGGCAGCAATATACTACTTTGTGCATTGCAATATTGTCCAAATAACGCTTTAGAGGGTGTGGTAACATAGGCTGTGTCTGAAATCACCCACCACCATTTGCCATTTTGTACTGCTGTCCGAACGTATAGTGGAAATCACTGTACCCTATATAGTGGACTCAAAGTATCTCACAATGCATCATGAAAGACATGTAAAATCAATGGTCACTAACCAAGCAATATATCCCATCATGCACTGAGCTGAAGGAATGAATGGACTATATGGGGCAGATGCAGAGAGACAAGAAGGAGAAAGAACAGCCGAATTGCAACCTGTTGTATGTTAAACTTTCAATAACATTTGTCTTTTCAGTTTCTTAGCCCTGTACATAATAAATTATCAATTTAAAGTACTGTTGGTCCCCAAAGAGATTCGAATAAATTAGCAGTTGATATTTCTCTGATTAACGTTACTGTTGGCAGAAGATTGACAGAAGAGGGCTAATGCTAGCTAATAGCTAGCTGGGTCGCTAGCAGCCGGGATAGCTAAACAGCATTTCAGGTTATTCACTGGACTAGAACTGCTCAAAGGGATATTTCAGTTTTTTTGAAGTGGGGTTGTAAGGGGTACTTATCCATAGACATTATATTACAGTTCAGTCAGACAACTCTAGTTTAAAATTTTTATTTCAACAACAGAACATTGTTGGAATTTGGCATCCTGACTCTAGCCTCATCGCTCCACGCAGATTTGTTTACATGAGATATTGGGTAGTGATTAAATATTTCCCCCCTTAGCCAGAGGGTAGATGCTTGGGCAGAGTTAGGGCTGAAAGAGTGTGCAACAGTAGCCTACTGATGCAGGGCAGCAGCAGCATTGACATGGTGAGAAGGGAAGATTCTGCAGCTTAAATAGACTGGATTGGGAGGGTGTGTTTTGTAGATGATATGGAGTGTGTCGTATGATGTGTGTGTGAATCAATGCAGCTCGAGTTGACTGCCTGAACTAGCTCACAGTCAGCACGCACCCAGCTTGGAGAAGCAGGCTGGAATCTGACATGGAAGCTAAGAAATCTACTCCTGTGGATGGGTCAGCAACAAAACTAAGTAAAAAATAAGTCAATATCAGTTTTAGTGTACACTATATTGAGAGTATTTTCCATTCTATCACTCTCTTCAAAGCCAGACTCCATTGAAAAAAACAGTTATTTAAGATTGGCAAACACAGGAGCTGCTGGCCCACTGAAGACTCGATCAGTTATTTTGTTTGTGTTATTGTGTGACTTTGGCATTTAAAAGGGTTAGTTCGGCTTCACCAGAGTCGCACAATAACACAAACTTACTGACTGATCAAAGCAGTGATAGACCAGCAGCTCTTGTGTTCAACAAGGTAAAATTACTGCTTTTCTCAATGAAGTTTGGTGGCTTTGATGAGAGCATAGATGGAACTGAAACTGTTAACGGCTTCCCCATCAAAACAGGAAAGTTAAAGCGCTGAAAATACTCTTAATAAAGCGTACGCTTAAACTGACTATTGACTTTTTTAGGTGGGACTTCTTTTTAGGTGGTTAAAAAACAATTTATTGCTTACCCCTGCACAGCAGTACATTGCTACACTTCCTTGACGGACTCCAGTCTGCTTTTCCAAACTGGGGGTGTGCCAATTGACATCTACTGAGGAAATATACTGTCTATGGATAAGTACCTCAAGCAACCCCACTTCAAAAAACAAAAAACAAAAACTGCTTTATAAAAACCCCTTTATATTTCAGTGACAACTGTTTTAAATCTTTTGACCAGTAAGTAAAAGTACAAAAGTATGAACAGCAAATGTACTTTAAGTATTAAATAAAAGTAGCTTTTGGGCAGAATGGTCCCTTTGAAAGAATTATATTATTCTATATATTGTGTTATTAGAATATTATTAGTGATGCTTTAACACATATGCAGCATTTTGATGTTACAGCTGGTGGAGGGGGACCACATTTAACTATTTTATATATTGTTGGATAGTTTCAGCTAACGGTATCATATCTTATAAATTGATCATAAAACTGTAATCCTAACTTGTCAGATAAATGTAGTGGAGTAAAAAGAACATTTTTTTTCCTCTGAAGTGTAGCGGTGTTGAAATATAACATGACATAAAATTGAAATACTCAAGTACCTCAGTGTTTATCTGCTGGGGGGGTCTATATTGATCCCTTGTTCTCTCAACAGATGACAGAATCTCCCATAATAATAATCTCCTTGAAGTGACACTCAATAATTTCTCTTTTTTCTCTTCTTAAAGAGAGAAGACCAAGCATTTTAAAAAGAACAAAAGCCATTTGTGGTGAGTGCATGATATGGAGACCAACGCATTCCAGTTCATCACAGTTTAACTGATGATTTTATTACACAGGAAACCATCTTTCACATAAATCATAACTCTGCTTCCCTTTGAGCCCATATGATCATCTCGTTTAATGTGGCTGATGGAGCATTTCATGTGGCCAAGTCTCACATTAACTAAAGACAAACCAAAAATATTTAAAAGATGATAGATGTGATGCTTGGGATTTCAAATGCCCACCTAAAATACCCTGAGGCTTAGATTTAAGTTTCCAAATTGCTCTTGAAAAATTAACAGTCTGAAAGATTTCACACATGAATTGTTTGAAATAAAGCTAATAATGGTCAGAGTATTTCATGGATCGGTTTTCATGGCTCAGTTAGTCAGTCAGTTATTTTAGCTTCTTGACACAGTGAGAAACCATTGACCCATCAACATCCCTGTGGTGTTCCTGGGCAGCATGCTGGTGTCCAGGTCCATCTCTTGCACTGACAGCTCCCAGAGGCAGGCAGTTCGGCCTGCAGATAGATGTTAGCCCTGGTCTGGGAGGCTCTCAGGAACCCACACCAGCCTAAACATCCCAAGCAGGAAGCAAACTCCTGAAAGACTTCAAAGGGCAGAGACAACTAGCAGAGTTAGATGGTGTCAACCCAGTGGTATTATATGTTTCTCCAAACCACAGAAGGGTACATTTACCCATTGTTAGGCAGGGGATATGTTGAAACTTTGCATCTTAACAATGCTGTGGCTAACATATTGTTAGGTCTGGGCATAGAAATAAAAAATAAAAAATACTTGGTTATAGTTAGGAAAAGAATAACAGCAATGTCTCTGTAAAAAAAACAACTACTTTTCTTGCCACTGTCCTAGCAGGACGTCGTGGCAAAAACAACTTCTTTTTGTTTTGGAAAAACCTGCTGGAAAAACAGCGACAGATTGCTACAAAACAGCCACGTTTGGTGCCCATAAAGCTACTAGAAACACAGCAATGACTCACTATATCACAACCACTTTTGTTGTATGTTGGTCCGAAGCAGTTGTCCTCAGCTTGGCAGGGGTCTTGCTTCGATGTCACACCTTCCCTTCGACCTCCAGATAAAGTCAGCCCATATACTATGTCACTTGAGTAACATTGATATAATACGTATGAAATGTGAAAATGTAATGTATTCGTGGTTTGAGAAAACATACAATGCCAACATTGGGCATTGTATTTGGACTTTTCTTCGTACTTTCTACGTTTTCGTTCGTCCTTTCGGCACCGATGCCTCCTTCTTCCTCCTCCCCATCAGACACTCTGTCTGACTGAGATCTCTCCACCTCACTTATCCCATCCTCTTCATGGATGTGGTCCATGTGTTCTTAGTCGCTCTTGTCTTCATTTAAATCTCTTCCGTTATCCCCCTCATCCTCCTTTCTGTGACTGTCTAAACCGGTGTTCTGAAAATAAGCCGTAAGTGGCTTCATTTTAACGGCATTCTTTCTCCGCTCCATTTCATCTTCAGCTCGTTTGGCACCCTGGTTTTCACAATGTGCGTGCGTGTGGTCACGTGTCTGTTTTCAAAGGGCTGCATTGGTTAGATGAGAAGTGCTGTGTTTCAGGTCTGATTATGTAGCCTACATAGATTGACTGTGCCTGTGTTGATAGATTCAGAATCAGTAGCCTACAGCCTAAACGTTCGTGTTATTTTTTTATTTATTTTTTTTATTTTATTTTATTTATTTTTTTAACAAAGACACCAACTACCGTTCACATTAAACAACAAAACAGTGCATGTACTAACATTTTTGTAGCACTCGCACTGGTGCTACTGAATGTAATTTTCTGGTCGCATGGGAAATTATCCACTCGCAAATGCGACCAAAACACTCGCACTGTTGAGCCCTAGCTATTGGTTGATTGTGAATCAGCTGATTACTCAAATGACAGATCCACTCAATTACACCTACAGACAGTGAGTGAGCATGCCTACGAGGAGTGAATGGCAGGGTGAGAAAAAAAACTTACAGCCTGAGCATAAAAAGTATTGTCTTCCTGACTGAACTTTCACTAGAGCTTCATTTGTTACTATAAAAACTGTCTACCTATGAGACAGTTGTATTATGTGCTGCATCCATTATGATGTTGGCTTAATTTTCTCTCATTTTCTTAGCTGTGTCTGAACAATGAAATGCAATCAAGTACAACAGCACTGAATCCTACGTTTGTGTATGTGTGTGACACTGTAACTGAAAGGTGCTTTTTTATGGTAAGTTTTGAGGGTGTAGTCAGTGGTGATGAAATTTATCACAATAACAGGCTTTTCTTATTCTTTCCCTCTCGTATATGTACAGTATGTGCAGTAAACTGGATTGGATGAAACATGCACTCTACTGGATACATTATCAGCCAGTGTGTTAAAAAACAACATAGGGATTGGGCAAACTAAGATCAAGCAAAGCTCATCACACTGTTGCAAATGTGTCTACTGAAAAGTACATGAAGCCACTGGATGAGCTGCTGTTCAAGTTAAAATGCAGTAGCATTTGATGAAAGATTTGTTTTGCTTCATGCTGTTGGGTCTTTTGTCCGCAGCCACGAAGGAAGACTATTAATTCAGTGAAGAAACCTTCTCTAATGTATCTGTGCCACCTAGGAGTTAACACAAGTCCTTCAGCTGTGCAGGTCCATGAAAAAACACTGGGTAGTCCTGCTGAAGTTGTGCAACCATCAGCAACAAAAGCACCGTGGGACTTTTATTTTGGATGTGCCTGGGAAAACGTGAAAAGCACACTGAGAAGCCCAACCTCCATACTGCCTCTTTTAAGCCCCACTTTGATAGAGACTGTGCCAAAGTTGGAATGAAAAGCTCATTTTGCCTCTTCCTCTAAACAGCAAAGTACCCAGAAACCCCTCCAAGGTCTCCTCTCAATCCCAGTGCTCTGTTTTATGAAAAGGCAATATGCTTTGAACACTACGTGGACTTGTTGGCTTAGGATATAATGCTTTTATTATTTAGACGGCAAGCTACTGAGAGCATCAGTGTGCTACACCAGTAAGGTACAAAACATACTGTATATACACCTACACATGCAGTGGTTCTAGTATGTGGCAAATGCCCTGCTTCTTCAGGACTACTCGGCCTCAGAAATAATGTCACTGTCCTTTGAATGTTTTGTGACAACTTTTCTGATTGCATCCATGAGTATATTGATTGTGAGTGGAGAATTAATTATGTCATGCTGAGTTTGTCCTATCTATCATATCATCACAGTGACATTTCAGCACACTGTGACACAGTTTGTTTTGTCCTGTTTCAACTGAGTGAGACAATTATGTGCCAAAGCAGCACCACAATAAGGTATTGGTACCAGATGTAAGCACAAAATTAATTTTAAAAAAAGACCTTATGCATTGTATTAACAAATTAAAAGCAAAACATGTGATCCAAATGTCAAACAACAAAAAAAAAGAACGCCAAAATTCAAAAACAAAGATATTTGCAGTTTTCTATCAGTCTCAGAGCCAAGGTGAAACTTCTAGGTTTTGACCTGAACTGGAAAGGGGTCAGAGGTCAACCACCGGGAGTCACTGTACAGCCAGAGGAAGATCAAAGAGGCCATTTTACATCCGACACCACAGACTATATTTTAACAGAAATGTAATCTTTGATTTACACACACTGATCCCAACGCTCAAGAGTGAAATGATGTTACATGCTCGAACATTGTTTACTTCATGTCTGTTTTTACAGTTTCTGCCTTTTACCCTTGTATTTTGTTGAAATTGGCTTTACTGCCTTATGGTTTGTGGCCCAACAGACCCCATACAACTTTTTTCAGACCCTATTGAAAAGCAGATCTGTGGGAAAGTTGAAGAGATAACGCCTCCCTTTGTCACAAACTGAGCTCACACATTGATTGATGAAGGGGATGTTACGAATGTTTGGGGTCAGTTAGCAGCCTGTTTTCATTTCCAGGGCGTCAAATACGGCAGCTTGGTTGGCTGATTCCTACAGATCCCCTCTGGGGTCACTTGATAGATAAAAAAAATCAATCAAAATCTGTGCAAATTGTTTTGTTAATCATGGATTAATTACCTTTGGATTTCATTGTTCTACACAGCGGTGAATGGGCACTTTAGACGAGTATCAACAACCATCATTTAGCATTATGCTAACATAGCTCTCCATGGATTTAAGCTTTTATTTATCTAATTCTGATCATATCATTTGTGACAGCACATTAACTAAGGTCCTAATAGGTATAACTATTGATAGCTGTAACTGATTTTGAAAAAAAAAAAAAATGCTGAATTATAATGTCATAGCTTATTGTTGTTTGGACGATTAAGCCAATGGCTAATATCAGCTGGCACTTCTTGCAAACAATGAACATTCAGCTAGTGGGCTGAAGGCACTAAGCATAGAGTGTGATTAAACGGGCACTGCGTAGGAATTTCTCCCATCTAGTGTTGAGATCTCATATTGCATTTAAATGGATAGCACACTCTAGCACCTCACTGTTTCAAACACGTATTTCAACAACGGTAGCTGCTGTGTACCAAAAAGCTATGATAACATGGTAGCACTTCATAAGACAGCCCGCGTTTTAGAGTGTAGCCTACCTCTCGCCCACTTTACCGGGAGTTAGCGTATAACTCCCGGGAACTTACATGTACTTTCCCGGGAGTTAAAGCATAATTCCTCCTGGTCACTTACCACATACCTCACACACCTCATCCCTCTCCTCGCAACACTGCGTCGCTAACAGCTGTTAGCGACCAGCGCCACTAACAGCGCCGCTAACAGCTGTTAGCCGCTGTTATCAACCCATTAAATGCCTGTTGGCATCTTGAGCAGGTTTCACTTTTGACAGGAGGGTCTTTTACACAGTTTAACAATCAACAACAACAAATAACAAAAACTTTATTCATTTCTGATAAAGGCTTATATCTCTTATAGGTTTCTTCACATCAGTATATTTTGTACAACATGAGTAAAACAGGCCTTTGTTCCATCCTGTACTTTATGTGGTGAAAAAAATGACTTATCAGTAGTTTATTTTTGCTGCTCTGTCAGTTTGGGTGGTCACAGCATCTTTCATGCATCTCGATCATCGTTACACCCTGGTTTTATGTTTCATGCTCTATCTAATCCAATCACCCAGAACACAGGTTCAAATGAGCTGAATTTTAGTTTTTGCACGAGGGAGACCAATAAAGCACAAGAGGAATTTATCCATGCCTGCAGGCCATGTGTGTCAAATCTCACTTTTAGCATGCCTGTGCACTGCTAAATTTATTAAATCTGTTACTGAGCCTCCGCTAGTACTACCACTAAAACAGGCTGACAGGTTGGTGAGTAACCATGTGTTTAGAGGGCGATATCATTATTGGAGAGAGTGAACAAAATAACACTAAATCCCTCATAAACAGAGCTATTTTGTAAATCAAGAGCGGGTTTAGATCTACTGACGTGTCCTCACATGCCCCGGCCCTTTGGAAGACATAAAAAAGGTTTCACACAGGCCAAGCGTGCGCACACACAGACACACACTCCCACATACACACACACACACACACACACACACGTGCATAAAGAAAGAACTTCTACAATATGTTACATAGAAGCAGAAGGTAGTGTACAAATGGGCAAGTGCTGCTTTCTGTCCCACACAGAGGTAGTGTATGCATCTCGCCCCCTCCTCTCATTCATCTAGTATGTAGTGTGGCTGCTTGTAAAGTCCTCCCACCTGAACATGACTTTCAGACTGGCATGCTAATTGAAAACAGTGCTGTTCCCTTGCTTCCTGCCTTTTCGACTGCCCCATATAGACACTGGCACACACACACACACACACACACACACACACACACACACACATACACAATATCAAACCTCCTCCTCACTCAACACACAGACCACATACACTACATGGGCATATGTTGTAATAGTTTGAAAATAGCATTGTTAGCTGCACAATAAACCTGTTCTTTATACCCAATTTAGCAATTGGAAATATAGAGACTCTGTGTGTTCTCTGCCCCACCATAAAGTCTGGCCCCGTGTGGTATGGAGACAGGAATGAATAACGGCTGGGTTTGCCAGGATGCTGTTTTATATGAAAATACTGAATAATAGGAGTCGACAGCCAACGTTCTCAACATGTCTGTCCATCCAGGACAGGATGAGGTGACGAACAGCTTCTGTTTCCTCTGAAGTCTGATGTTTTTGTTTTTTCACTGCTGTAAAGTAGCATGTGTCAGAGTCACACGCTGCAAGACTCGCAGTGCAAACAGTGTCATACTAATCACTGTGTTCGTCAGTATGTAGGAATTTCCTTTGAGAAATCGTTAAAAAAAAAAATGGAGAGTTTGAGTAACCACACCACGGCCTTATGATATGCTGCACACTTTATCACATTTTGGCACCTTGGGAGTGGAATAAAAACGGGTGCCAGTACTCTGAAGCAGCAGCCAACACAGCACGCACACACGTTTGAGTTTTATGGGTAAAGGGTGTTTTTTTTTCTGGTTTGATTAGATAAATGACCAGCTATTAGACCTATATGTTTTACTAATGTGTAATTTCCAGTTCCACACATAGTGCTCTCTCAACTTGTTGAACTTTCTATACAGAGATGTGTTCTGTCTTTACTGGGAGAACTGTTTTATGGATAAAGATAAATGGCTTGAATTATATTTTGTCCAATCAGAATGTGTTAATAAAGAAAATGTGCGCGTGGAAGGAAAGACAGTGAGGACATGGGTTACACAGGTTTCCTTCTGTCTAAGTGATTAAACCAGAGTTGCAAACCATAGGGGGAGGGCCACAACATTTCACATGTATATATATATATATATATATATATATCTATATATATATATATATATATATTTTTTTTTTTTTTTTTTTTTTTTAAGGAATGAGTACTTTTAATTTTTCATTTTTTAAACTGTACTTTGACTCCTTACTGGAGTATTTTTCTGAGCCAGTAATCTACTTTTGACTTTACTACATTTACCATTTAAACCTTCGTTACATCGAGTCTGCTCCGATTGAGTGTAGGAGGAAGAAGAGCATTTGAGGAGCATATCAATTGTAAACCAGGTGGGCCACCAGGCCAACTGGCCTACAGCATGGATTTTTCAAAAACATATTTTTAAAATGTTTTTAAAACTACACTAGTGGCTCAAGAAAAACAACTTGTTAATGTTACAATGAATAGAAATGAAGTAAGTTGCACATTCTGTATAACTGATGACCTTTTCATCAAAACAAGTGCTATTTTTTTTTTTGCACTGGCCCACATGGAAAGTAACTTGTACTGTGAGTAATTTACTAACCAGATACATATATTTTTACTGTTACTTGAGTAGGTTTTTCAAAGGGCAATTTTCACTTTTACTTGACTCATTTTTTATTGGAGTAATTGCACTTTTCATTGAGTATAGTTCTCTACCCACCACTGATAGGAGCTTAATATGTCGTTGAGCTCTGAATACAGCACAGTTATCAGGGGGCCCATATGTTGTGTTCTTGTTCAAGTACAGTGTTCTTTTTCCACCAGCACTTATAAGTCTTGTTAATGCTATTACAACCAGTACAATACAACTGCTATCATGGTTGGTGGAGGTATCTCTCCTATTTTGTCATTGTTATTTGGGGGCATGATGAGAATTTAGCTGAACAGAACTTTCCAATCCAAGTAGACATATACTGGCTAACTGATAAAAAAAAAGGGCTGTTTTTTAGAGACAATATAACATTTGTTGAAATACTCTCCTGTATTACCACTGTATGTCAACAAGAGTCTATGTGATTATGTGTACAATGGAAAAGCTTTTTTTTTTGTGAACAATTTATATTATCTGTTTAATGGGAGGGGAAGCACCACTGCGAGCCTGGTCTCACTCCGAAGTCGTTGAAATCTGGTGCTTGAGCAGTGACTTGCGGCATCAGAAACCAATGAAAAAAGGTGTAATTTAACATCAGCATGATACTTGGCCGGTTGCAGTTATAGTGTAACCGCAGCCAGCGGCATCAGGGGGAACATGGCAGGACAAGGATGAAAGTTAGGACGGTGAAAGTCCTACTGGAGCCACAAACACCAACTTCCATCCGAAATAGCGGTGTTCGCGTCTCGTAAGGTTCTAAAGCCAAACCCTCTGTGTTTGCTGTTGAAGGAAAAAAAACATAAATTTGTGCTGTTGTACTGACATAGTGCATTTATTTTGAAAGAGACTGTATGTGAATGTTAAATTCCCTCTGAAAACAGAAGTGTATCTTGAAAGAAGACAATGCATTTAACAGGCAGAACTTAACACGGTGTCCCAGAACGTCAACAACCAGCACACCCAGGGAACCTTGCACGTTGTATGTGGAAGTGGAAAGTCCATGACCAAATGTCAATATGTGACAAGGTCAAAGTGAGAATGTGTTGCTATTGTAGTCATACAAGTGACAAAAGGCAGACAGTTCCTAAATCAGTGCCCCATGGAGTGCCTTGAGCATGCATTTCTGCCAGATACTGTAAAGAAAAAAAGAAACAAGTGGGTTATAAGACTTTTGCAGTGGCCTTGCGCCTTATAATGTCTGGGAGAGTAACACCTTTGTCACCTCACTGTGGAAAGATAATTGGGTTCCCATCTATCAAAAGTAGAATAGTTTAAAAAAAAAAAAAGATAAACAGTTAAGAGTTATGATATTATCTGCAAAAGATATATTTTTGAAGTTTCTTGCAGAAATAAAGACTATGGCACTGACCACCCAGCCCCAACCACACACCAGCGGTTGCAAATAATCATTGGCAAATTGAATCATAACTTTTAACTTTGTAACCAGAACTTTTTGTAAAGTGTTATGAAATGATAATTTTAAGAATGGTTATCTTCTCAGAATGTTCGTGTCAGAACGTTAGCTAGCTACCATAACAGTAATAACACTTCACTTCAGTCAGGACATGCATGAAAAGGTAGCATAAATGTCAATATGTCATTTTGCACTGGGACTGTAATCGTGGAAATAAATAAGATTTTGCAAAAAAAATGCTAGTAACCTCATTGCATTGAGTGAAAAACATATATAATGGGAAACGAGTCCTCATTTTTTTAAAATAGTAATCATATCTAAATGATGTAACTAAACACTTTATTGTGTTATTCACAAGACTAAGTTGATTTCTTTCCTAACTGTAAACAGTCTTTTCTCCAGATAATGACTGTTTACAGCAAGTGTAAAAGTGTTGGACTCAAGAAAGTGGTGTTTTGGGGTTTTTGCTGGTCTCGAAGACGGTGTTTTCATCCAAACATCTCTCTCTTTCACACACACACACACACACACACAATTCATTCCAGAGCCTTTTGTTTTTAGCACCTTAGCGACCATCAACAACAGCTCTGAGAGTTACAGAAAACACTGATTTTTACCCTTTTTCTCATGCAGTCATACAGAGTATATTCTGACATCAGTGCATTACTGAACTACAGGGAGCATGCAGCTCATAAATGTTTGCTTCTCTTCACCTGCCTTTACACCTTTGTCAGAACTGTTACTCACTTTGACTTTTGACAGTCAACCAACCTAACAGTACATGAGTGCAGAAGATATTGTGGGTTATTTTATATGTTATGTCGCCAGAGTTAAAACTGATTTTAAGAGCCACACAGATCGCTTAGGAAATGTAAGAAAGACGAGTTGAGCATTCGATCTTCTTGTGAGGCTGTGGTAATTGGCAAAGAGACTGCATTTATACAGTGCTTTTCCAGTTCTCATGCACTGGTGGCAAAGGCTGCCATACGAGGTGCCACCTGCTCATCAGGAGCGATAAGCATTCGCATGCACACTCACACACCGATGGAACAGCCACTGAGAGCAATCTGGGGTTCAGTATCTTGCCTAAGGACACTTCTACGTGTAGACTGCAGTAGCCAGGGATCAAACCAAAAACCTTCTGATTGGACGACCACCTCCTGAGCCACCGCCGTGCTAATTGTGCCATTGTGCTAATGTTCAGGTATTTTGGTGTTGATGGAACTTGAGACAAATAGTGTGGTCAGTTATTTAGGCTTTTCTGTGGCATTAAAGGTTGAGATATGTAAAATGAAAGACCTACTTGGAAGCTGGAAGGTTGAATGATGCTTGAAGAGCTTTAACTTGAACTATAATAAGTGGCAGGGCCGCCCTGCTGTCCAGGATGATGACAGCTGGGAGGCAAGACGCAGACTGGTTGAGGACAGTAGTATTTACAGTGTGTCATCAGTGCTGCGAGTTTCACTGTGGACTGTGAGTTTTGGATGGACCATGTTGTCGACATCACTGCAGAGGGAGTGCCAGCATGTGTGACACAGTCTTCAAAGTACAACTTCAAACAAAAACCAAAGCACACACCCAGTTCCATCAGCAAGTCAGAGTCATTCATCCTTGTCTTTTAACAGACGTGTTCTGAACTCACGGGTTGGTGAAGGATTGGGCTGCTGGAGGACAGACCCGACTGAGAGACCAATCACAAGATGAAAAGTAAACCATTCCATACAACTGATTACAAAACACCCAGATAGTTCCACTGGAACTACTTTCTACTGAAGAAGTAGTCCTTGTGTCTAATCTAATCAGTGTGCTCCGTGGATTAATGAGACTTACTGGAAAACTGATTGTGCAAAGAGATGTTGCTGCTGCATTTTTCAAATGTTATTTCCGTTGCTTGAAGCACCACAAACTAAATTCCATTCAGCTCCATGGGGTGGGGGCAGAAATCTCAGGTATCTGAAAACCTGGGCAAATAAAGTAAAACCAAAACTATCTATATGGATAGATGCCACTAGAGGTAAGAGAGAAAATGTGTAGTTGTAATTTAGGTGAATTGACCCTTAAAGGGACAGTTCACCCAAAATCAAAACTGCAATTTTTTTCCCCTTACCTGTAGGAGATGGGAGATATCAGCCATAGAGATGTCTGCCTTCTCTCTAGTACCATGGAACTATATGACACTCAGCTTGTGGTGCTCAAAGTGCCAATAAATGAATAAATACATTTGAAAATCTTAACAGCAATGTCTCTTACCCTCTGTGTGGTGATAAAGTTTGACAGGTGTAATTCGGTAATTTAACTGCTCACAACAAGGTCTGTGGATTATCTTGAGTAACCAGGTCATGATTTCTGGAAGGAGACATTGCTGTTGAGTTTTTCAAATGTATTTTTTGGCGCCATCTAGTTCCATTATATTGGAAAGAAGGCAGACATCTCTACGGCCGATATCTCCAACACTCTGCAACTCACACCAAAACAATCTAAACTCATAAAAAGCACCACAGGAAAGAGCAAAAATATGTATTTTGGATATGGGGCAAAACTGTCCCTTTAAGGTGTTGGGAGGGAGACCTACTGGGATGCTGGTGCCCACACACATGATCACGTCTGAGTCACGCATTGACAGCTGAGCCCTTCCTTGACGACAGAGCAGACTCCCTCTGCTGAGGAAGATTTTCCACAATCAAGAGTGAATTTTCACAGTGAAGTTTCCAACATGGTGTTGACTCTAAGGATTCATGGTGTTGTACATGATGGTTAAACTTCAAAGAGGAACTGCGCTGTAAGACAACCTAAGTCCTTGTGTTTCTTCTTCTTCAAGGTGCCACTGCAAGGTCCCCTCTGTCAGTCAAACCCAAACCATGACCTTTCCCTACAGCACACCAAACCTTATATACAGCAGATTATTTTAACCAGTGATTTGTTTTGGGAGGTACAGACAAATGAAGTCTTTCTGCTGACAGGGGCATCAGATCAATTCTACATTGGCACCCCTACTGTGTCCACAGACTGGCCTCATTCAAACCAATAGGGGGAACTGAATTTTTTATGTAAGGCAAGGGCCAAGGTAAATTGAATGGGGAGAACATGATAGAAAACAGTATGTATTTTATAATTATAGCTTTTCAATTTTTTAAATCAAATTTAATTTAATTTAATCAAATTTAATTTAATTTGATTTAACTTAATTTAATTTGATTTAACTTAATCAAATTTAATTTAATTTGATTTCACTTAACTTAACTTAATTCAATTTGATTTAATTTAATTTGATTTAACTTAATTTAATTTAATTTAATTTAATTTAATTTAATTTAATTTAATTTAATTTAATTTGATTTAATTTGATTTTTTATTTTATTTTATCATATTTTATTTATGTATTTATCTATTTTTGGCACTTTGAGCACCACAAGCAGAGTGCCATCTAGTTCAATTATTATTATTTTTGATTTGGGGGTGAACTGTCCCTTTAAGTTCCATTCCAGTTGGCCTATCCAAGTTAATTGAGGTTGAGTATTGGCGTACTTCGCCATATTCTGGCACTGGTAGATCTAATGGCTCTGGCTCTGGCCTCCAGATGTGGACATGTTTTGAGGGTGTGGATACTCGTGCTGTTGTATCATTTGATGCCTGTATAGCACACACTGAACACGACGGACAGTACCAAAAGTACCGACTGTGTTGTCCTACACCATCCATGTATTAATTAATTGTATGTTCTGTCAATATAGGAACAATTGTACTGTAATTATAGAAATAAAACTTGTTCCTAAATCTGTTCTTTGGTATGTGAAAATAGTTTTGTCTTGTGGCATTCCATATAGATACTGCAACATTATTAATAATCTATCTAAAAATACTGTGAATCGTGTGTGCACCATTACATTGATGTTTGTTAATGTGTAATGCTGCTGACTTCATGGTGTATCACAAACCAAAAAAATCCATTTCAGTCATGTATTTGTAAGGGTCCCATGTTGTAAAAAGTCAGATGTCTTTTTTAAATCATAAAGCAGGTATAGGTGCTATATAAATACTGTGAAAGTATCAACATACTCAATCCACAAAGAAATGCATGCAGTCTTATTGAGAGACGTTTGCCTCTAAAGAAGCTGTCAGGACTTCCATGAAGTTGTGATGTCACAGCTATACAAAAGTGCTGCTATAGTGCTGTCACTGTCACTGTCCCCTGGCTGTAATGATGGTGCAGAGAACCATGACTGCAGACGTGAAATACCTGGAAACATTGACCAATCAGAGCAGACTAGGCTTTTTAGGGGGGTAGGGGGGATTTGGGGGCTTAAAGAGACAGGTGCAAAAATGGAGCATTTCAGACAGAGGATGGATACAAGTATATTCAGGCAGGCAATATGTGAAAAATTAAGTGTTTTGAACATTAAAGCATTGAAAGAAGTTCTAGTAGAACCCCAAAATACAAGTATGAACCTGGAAATGAACATGATGTGGGACCTTTAAATAAAAGCAAAGGGATAATGTGATCTTTAGCTTTGTATTATCTAGTGAAGTGAAACAATTCTTGCATTAAACAGAGTCTATAAATTCTTTGTTTGACTCTTTCTATTAGTAGCTCTGGTGTGGTCAGCCGCATGTTAAATGACACAGCAGCCCGTCAGTGGTTCTGGTGACCAGGAAATGTTACAGAGCTGCTCCAACATTCCTCTGACTCACTGCCACAACCTGGAGTCAGCATACATGGAAAAAAGGGAAAACATTTTGAACTTATCCAAAACAAGCAAAGTAATATTTCCCGTTGTAGAACCTTTGGGTATAATTGCTTTTTTAAATCTTATTCCAAATCTCATCAGGTAATTCAACTAATGGGAGATCGACTGGACTAGTACTGATGGTGCCATGATGTGGCAGCTGCAGCACGGAGAAAATGTTTTTTACTATGATCTAAATGAAGTGTAAAAAGTATGTACCAAATTTTATGTCAGACCTTTTTAACACCAATAACTCTCCTCCACATAGGACAAATACCTGGCTGCACTCTGCTTTAATAAAAAAGCTTTTCTGTAACCTTAAGTCATGGTTGAACAGTAATTCTCCCTTTCAGTAAAACAGCCTCCGGCCATCGTGACTAAAAGCTGTTGGCTTCAGTCACCCATGATCTGGTTTGGAAAATTCCATCCTGCCACAGGGAAATAATACCAGATCAATGGAGTCTAGACTCAGTTTATTCCTTTCAGCTGACGTCAAAAGCTTGACAACATGGCACATTAGCTACCAATAGTCCGCTGAGGCTTCTGCTGACTTAAACCTCCTCATGGTTTGGCTGACTTTTCAAAAGGTCAGAGTTTTGTAACCCCTTTTTTTCTGCTTTTTACGTGGACAAATGTATCAAGCAAAGTCTTAGCTAGACTCAGCTAAAGTGAATGTGTGCTGGACTTGACAATGGAGAGCGCTTAGAGGACACATCATAACATTAATGAGCAATGAGTGAGAAAGCTGCTCATAATGAAACCACTCTAAAGAAACTCATTTTACTCCATTGCTTGCTCATTTACTCTTTTCAGCATTTACCATTCTAATGTCTAAGTTACCTTGGCTAACTATGTGAATGCTCTTCAGCTCAGATGTGTTCAGCTGCTCATGAAACAGTATGGTAAAACTTGTACACATTTATTAGCACCATTTAGAAATGCATAAAGTGCAAAAGATGTCTCTACTTCAAAAGTAAGATGTACGCTGACTGAACTGCTGCACACAGGACACAAGTGTGCACAGAGGAAACAGTGACTCTGTCAAACTGCTCCTCTGGGAACAGACTCCATGGCAAGCAGCAATTCTAAGAATGAATACTTAGCCTCCTGTGACACAAGCTTTTGTTTGGTATGTATTTGGTGTATTTTTAATTACTCCATGCAATGGATTAGTAGGACTTTATAAGCATTAAAAAACTAAGTATTGTTTTTGAACATTAAATAGTTTTTGAAAAACTAGAATTACGTCTTCGCAGTTGTATGCCTCTGCGAACCCATCAAGCTGCATTTACAGTTTACATCTACGTCTGTGAAAACATGGCTGCTTCACACACATCATCCCACCGGCAGCACAGAAGATCTATACAATCAGCACAGTTTCAGGGTGGACACCCAAGATTAGTGTCACCAATTCAGTATCTGACCAAATGTCTTTCCTTCTGTTCCTGAGATATGACATTGAATAATGACCAGGAAAGTGTTTTTGCAGAACATTATGATGTCACAGTGAAGCTTACCTTTGAACTTCTGGATATAAAACGTCATCATTTTATCCTATTAGACATTGGGGTGAAATTGTGTCATAATTAGAGTATGAATTCCT
The DNA here is from genome assembly GCF_006386435.1 of Epinephelus moara. Taxonomy (NCBI): domain Eukaryota; kingdom Metazoa; phylum Chordata; class Actinopteri; order Perciformes; family Serranidae; genus Epinephelus; species Epinephelus moara. The sequence continues at coordinate 9,503,665 of NC_065517.1, read as the reverse complement.
GAATTACAGCCAAAAACATGTTTTGTTAGGTCACAGTTATCTTGACCTTTGACCACCAAATTCTAATCATTCATTTTTGAGCCCATGTGGACGTTTGTGTCATCATTATGCATTTATAGGGTAATAACATTTCAGATATAATGTTTGCATATTTTCTGCTGCCACGAGGTGGCCACTCCAGAGGGTACATGAAGCTTTTTGTTTCAGTTGGCTCTGCAGTCAGAGCTGCATGCAGTCTGACCTTTGCATTGGCCCTGCATGTGCACTCAATGGTTCATTTCCTGCCACTAAAATTGCTCCTCGCGTGCATTCAACCTTTGCTGTGCAAGGTGTTTGGTTTGGATTGGTCCTGCATGAACTCTTGAGTGTGTGTCCGCTGCCACTGAACATGTGCTGCATTCACAGTGACATTCATTAAGTTGCTGGAGGATTGAAAGTGACGGGGGAACTTCCCTCACACAGTGTTTTACTGGTGTCCTGGCTAGCACCACATAGTTCATGTCAGGTCAGTGGGAAAATGAAATACAGGTATATTCTGGTTGTTTTGTGATGTAGAGCATTAAGGATCTTCCTGATTGTACCTTCTAGAACCAACACTGGTTCATTTAAATCTTTGTGGTTCTGCTACATATTACATATACTCTCTAAGCTGGTCTACTTTTGGGTCAGTTATAAGGCCCACACCGACTCTAAGAGCTAATCTGAGACGGTTCTGCTTTGAGGCAGACTCCAAACACAATCTAAAAGGAACATCTCCTAATTGCCTACAGACGTCTTCTAAAGTGTATTACAAGCTAACAACTAACTGCATGCTCAGTCTATTCGGCGTCCACATATCGGTCTGATAGCTATTGCTCCAACATCCAAATGGTATGACCATGTTGGCCTACGGACTGGACATAATTGTGTTTCCTTTGCAACTGAATCGCATCTTTCTAGAAACTAATGTACAAGGTTCAACCATGGCTTAGACACTTACCCCATATATTTGTATCTAAATATATAAAGGCACTCCTGTATTTTTTTACCTGGACCCTATTTTCCCATGTTTTTGAGTCGAAGTGACTAATGGGAACAACATTTTTTTAAATTGGTCCAGTACTGAGCAAGAGCAAAACAGGGTGCAAGGTAACCACTTAGGGCATTTGGTCCTGCTTATTTACATCCACTAAAAGTGTTTGTCGTTGCTACTGACAGGCTCAGGTTGTTATTGTAAGGGTCTCACAATATTATGTGAGAGATCCTTACAGAGATAGACCGTAATGTGTTATGTTTGTGTTATGTTGTTAAAGAGTAAGATCCTTTTTGTCCAATGAGAAACAGCCCAGAAATTGCTTTTTCCAAATCCAAAAGACTCTATTTAAAAAGGCAGTCATTTCATCATTATAAAAAACACTCCATTCAAAGTCTGAAGAAACAAAATAAAACTCAAAAGTCACCTTGCTTCATCTTTCCAGTTAATCCAATTAATCCCTTAATTCAGGTGTGCCCCAGTGTGCTCTGAAAAACATCCAACAGAGATCAGTGGATCAATGCTTTTCCTCTATAAAGATCTAGTTTAAAACTGCTGTTGAAAACCAGAATGGTGGTTTTGTATTTTTACATTCAATTCAGGTTGCCTTTCAGACACAGAGCCGCCTGCCTCTAACTCTGTATCTGAAGACTGAAGAGGTCATTGTGGGTTGATGAGGCAGTCCCATTTCAGAGGTTCGGGGAAATGTGATTTTCTTTAATCTGAATGCAGAAGACATAACCAACTATCCAACAGTTGTGGTCCTAAGTATTCCAGAATCCATCTCTGACTTGTCACTTGTTTGATGGTTAATTGATTTTATTAGACCATTTTATTTTTGTAAAAAGAAAAACACCAGCTGAGCCAAGGCTGTGGGTGCTTACATAGAGGAAAAAGTCAGGATAACACAATAAAGCCCTGAGGCTTATTTCCATTGTGGTCGTTTGGGGGGTGGGGGGTGTGCAAGTGAGGGGTATTGGACAGCAGATCTGACAATGCAAGAATGACACACAAAACCATGAATCATAAAAACAACAATACAATACAATACCATGCAAATGTGATCTACTTGTGCCTATACTTACAATTAATTAAGTTATTCACCGTAATTCATTATTCATGAAGAACCAAAAAATAAATCATATACACCATATTATCAGAAATAATATCCAACTGTGAATATTCTCTGTGCCAATTCCTCAGCACCAGCTTGAAACCTCCCAAGCTGCCTATGATTTCAAGATTACCCAGTAATCTGTTTCATAGATTCACTGCCATGTACAGAAAAGTTCTTCCGCTAAACTTTCAGGTTCTACCAAAAAAGTTCTACCGCAGGATACTCTTAAAACTGGGAGGATCAAAATGAGTAGAACTGCCCCTTGTGGCATGGCTGTGAATATCCCTCACCTTTATGAAGCATTTTTTAAGTACTGAGGGACACAACCAGGTATGATTATGTACCATGCACAACTCTATCTGAGAGACTCTTTCCTTTACTTTGAACCACCCAAGGCTCTCAAAATTAGATGGGTAAAGATGCAATGTATCTTCATACAGCGCTTCATATGATATCCTACAAGTTAGCATCCAACAAATGACATTATGTGCTTAACGTAAAGTTACATACATAATGTGAAGTAACAAATGTTAGGTTTAGGCAAGAAAAGTTTCTGTCGTTCACTCAAAGATTGCATGGTTCCGAATACTGGTCTCCTGGGGAAAGTCCTGGGAGAATGTCTCAAGTTTTGTGACCCATCCACCACCCCAACTTGCCCCCTTACGGGACTGCTTCCTTCTTTAGTCATGTGATCACAGCCTTCCAGAATATTTGGTTCATAAACGAATTACAAGCTCATGATTACCTGGGATATGTATGAATATTCCTGGGTAAACATATGAACAATGTATAAGAACAGCCTGCTAGGTGAGTACTCATGGAGAAATGAAGTGTATCCCTAATTACCCTATTTTAAGATGTCTTAAATCTGTTTTTAAGGTATGGAGTTAAGCCATGGTACCATTAACAGCAAGGATAGCCAGAATAAGGCTCGACAAGAGCTCCTGCCTTGTCCAAAAATTTGGAAATTCTGACTAAGAAGCGTGTTTTTTGATTGACCTGAACACCTTTTCTGTCCAGCATACACCCAAGGTAATTGACTGACTCCTTAGCTGTGAGATTAGAACAATATTAAAACCAGTTTCAGATTTATCTTTGAGCCAAACATTATGGATTCTGCTTATCATCTGTCATCTACCAGCTGACATAAAGAAGTTCTGAACTCAGCGCACTTTCAATTATGGTTTATTTTGTGGGAAACCAGTACTGCAGAGTCATCTGCACTTAAAAAGTTCACCTGAAGTAACAGACCTCATGTCATTTATTAATTAGAGGAATAAGAGTGATCCAAGTACACTGCCTTGTGGGATACCACAATCTACAGACCTTGGATAGACATTGCCCCACCAACATCTACCTCCTGCTTCCTATCTTCTAGATAAGAGCTAACTCATCTGACTGCTGCACCACAATCCCCCTCCATGGCTTTCAGTTCATACAGTAAAATAGTAGGTCAACCATATCACATGACTTCTGTGGAACTAGTATTGCCATATCATGAAAATTCCCTTTGTCTACCTCCCACCTGATGTAGTCAGGAGTGCATCAGGAAGTCTTAACCAGTCCATACAGTCATCAAATGACCACCTCATGTTTTACAGGACTTTGTCTTTTAAAAGTGCCACAAAAATGAAGGTTTGGCTGTTTTAAATCCTGTCAACTACAGTGAGTCAAATAGGTCAATGAGCTGGCCTGCTTACTAATGACCTTCTGGTTATGAGGTGGGCTGTCTTTTCTCCACCTTCGGATATGTCTGCACATAGGTTTGAGTTTCCACTTGACTTGTCGTGTTATAAATTTTAAAGGACAGAATAAGCTTACAATAAAGAAATCAAACCAGAGCACACCCAATGAGAGATACAGAGAGGCCTGTAGTGTATTCAGCCTGCTTCTCCCTGCCCCCCCTAGACCACAACCACATCTCTGACCTCTCCACCTCTCCCACTCTTACACACCATACATTGACAGTGACCCAGAGGATGTTGGTGTGTGTGAAATCCCCCGGGTCCTCAACAGAAATTTTCCATCAGTTGCTTAATCTGCTTTGTGGACACATTTAATGTGGTTACATTTAATGTTGCTACACTTCTGTATGACACTGTTAAAGGACAAGGCTGCAATGTTCTGCACCGAGAAGGATCTCCATGATATCACTGCTATAATCGTTTTGTCAAATTATTAGTCAAACTGACACAATTTTCTGAAACTGTATGTAGTTTTTTTTGTCGTCTGGTTCTACTCTCATCTTTATTGGATAACTTGAATTTAAATCAAACATAAATCTTACGACCTTAAACATTTTCAAAGAAAATAAACAATCAAACAAATGTTTCATCTTCAAATACTGTATTAATGTGATGCAATTATGAACCCACATAAAATGTCAGTCACGATAATAACATTGGAATTCATTAAATGTTTTCCGTGCTGCATGTTGGTATATTGTAAGTTTATTTATAAATTTCAATGCAGTTTAGTGAAACTACAGGCCATGGTGCAAGAAACAGGCTATTAGTGTTTGTTGCAGATGGTGCCATCAGTTGGCTATTGATAAAGCACTTTCTTTCTGCCTATTCCATACACATTGGTAAGGCATTCCGTTTTGATTGATGTCCAGTTACACACGAGAATGCTCTCGTCGGATTTCTACATCAGTCCTGGTTTTCTTGTTTCCTAGCTTCCAAGATGGTGACATGCTAAAAACCCACTGCTTAAAGACAACCAGAGCACAAGTTTTTCAATGCACTGGAATGGGCTATGACAACGATAAATAACAATGGTGAACTTTTTCCAACAAGTTATATTACATGGAAAAAACATTTTTTCTCATTCATTTCTCATTTCTTATTTTGTAAGTCCAGTGACTCTGAAATGCAAAACACAACAGCAATTCACAAGACCCATACCGTTGTGTTTTGCCACTGTATATGTCTGCTTGAATTTGAGGGTTAGGTACAGTGAAATTCTTTGGCCCATCCCTAACTGCAGCCTAACAAACAGCTGCTGGTTGTGTTAGCAGTCTTGCTCATAATATTTAGCTCTGTTCTTGCTAATTAGCATTAGCAGGAAATACACATTGTACATGAAGGATAATGCACATTTATAACTAAATATAGCCTCATGTTGTATACAATCACGCTTATACACACGCCAAAACTTTCATCCGTTATTTCGTGTTTTGGAAAAGGTTTGACTCTGTGTTTTCTTTTCACATTTGCCAAAAGCCTTTAGAGAGTTGTTTGACCATGAAGCAGTGAAGAAAATGTGGCATAACCTGTGGGTAAATGTCCACAAGAAGAGAGAGGAACAGAGCAGAATTGGATGAGGGCAGCAAGACTAAGAACGTTACTAACACTCTGATAACCTAAATTCATGAAGACAGTTCGCCTTTTTTGGATTCATCGTTCACTGTGAAGGCATGCAAGAAAGTTTACTTCACAAATTCAAGGTAACACACAGTGAGTAACTGATATACAAGTGGTCATTCTGTGGATAAAGTATTCCTTTAAGGCCTGTGCAAAACTAGGGAAGCAAACTTCTTGTGTGGTCCAAGGAGGGAGAAAGAGATGCTGCCTACTTTTGATATATCATACAGGCAATGTGGGTCTGTGACATTACTTGGGTCCTAAAATGCATGTACACCACTTGTTCATAAAACATGAGTGCTCAGCCCACAGCTACTGTATGTCTAACCTTACACATAAAGTGAATCATGTCTAACCAAATACCTACAACTGAAACAATTAGATTTATGATGCCTTTTGGGAACATTGCATGACTTGCCTAACAGACTGAATTAAGGGCAAAACTTTCATGCTACCTCCTGGTTAGTTATCTTTATATTTGTACAATCCTAATTATCTTCCTGCTTCATGGGAATTTTAAAACATTAAAGGAGCTGCCTTTAGCTCAGGCAGCAGACTTCATTTTATTTCTAAAAAACATATTGTGTTTGTTGTTTCATAAAAGCCACTTCATGTTTTATTATTTAGGCCTGCTGATGATTTGGTGCAGATCTGGTGGGACTGGGGGCTCTGCTGGTGGGACTGCCAGCCCTAAGAGGCGCATTAAATGCTCTCATATCATGTCAAACAGGAGCAACCGCCAAAGCTATGAAATAAGATGTGAAAATTACATTTGCTTTGATGTTCCCAAAGAGATATTTACAGATTATTTGTAATTCAATACAACATTAAAGCATTTCACTGGAGTTCACAGTTAATGTGTGCGCGGAGGAACTTACTGAGAACGGCTCCCAGTCTCCCTCAAGTATAATTGTGGATGATTTGCATGTTTCCACCACAGAATGGAGGATATGAGGCATGTTTATATACAAACAGAACTGTGTATGTGTGTGTGTGTGTGTGTGTGTGTGTGTGTGTGTGTGTGTGTGTGTGTGTGTGCGTGCGGGTGTTCAACTCTCTCTGAGTCTTGCCGGAACCCTGTGTTCCCCCTCACACAGTTCCCATGGTGAGAAGTTCCTGTCATCCCACAGTGTGACACATACACACACACACACACACACACACACACACACAGTTTTAATAATGTGGACAGGCATACAGATGAGATGAAAGATGCTCTACAGTGTTCCTCCGTGCTGGAGCTGGACTGTAGTTATGTCAGATGTCTCTCAGCGATGTTTGTCTGTTGTCAGTCTCCTCACAGTTCACTTTTTTTTTTTTTCTTTTTTTTTTTTTGTTTGGATTTCCTTCGCAGCAGGATGTTTGGCTGTGTGTTGGAGCTTACTGCACGTGCTCCGACTGTCATAAGCAAGGAAGTACAAACTACATGTGACATTCTTCCTGAGCTTCTGAAGATACAAACACCCCCTGCTGATTGAAAATAAAACTGCAGGACACTGTACGTGAGAGCCATACCAAAAAACTGTCAAATGAATTGAACTATAGCCTGCTACAGTATGTATGTACATTGCCGGAAAAAATTATATCCTGCGTTGTTTATTGGTGTTGTTAGTGTCTTGTACATTGGGATCCTTCCAGATTTTGTATGACTTTTTTTTCTCCATGTGTTGATGACATAATCACCCAGCCTATCCCCATTCCCAAGCCATCAAATACCAAGGATTTGTCACATTCCTCGGCATGTGACACTGACAATGAAGGTGCCCTTTTGTGTCTGTATGAGACGCACCACGCTTTCAACTAACTCCAGTGTCTACCCACCCGCAGCAATATTTAAAGCTCAAAGCAACTGATATTGTATAAAGGTCACAAAAGTCCACATAGGGAGGAAGTTGGAGTGGATAGCTGGGTCAATCAAACACAGGACTTTCACCCAGGAGACCACTGTTTGTGTCCTATGTGAAACCAAATGTCAACCTTGTTTTAATATAAAGTTATGTCACTTACTTAGGGGCATCATATAGCTATGTTACATAACGTCCAACCATAACGCCATAACAGATTTACTTTTTTTTAAATCCAAAACGTGATGTTTTTTCTAAACCACCCAAGTAGTTTTGTTGCCAAAATCAAATCGTAACCACTTCACAACGACATACAACGAAACATATTGTGTTTCACCCAGGAGGCCACTGTGTGTCACACTTTTTGGGAGGTCTTTGTGGTTTCTGTTGCCCTGAACTGACAGGTCACAATGCTTTTCTTCTGTAGCTACTCTTTTGTATACTCATACAACTAAATGCATGGTCAAACTGCAGCAGAGTGTCACAGAAACCTTTTTATCGTTCCTTGTTGAGAACGGTCTGTACCATGGTGTGCTAGAGAAGCTAAATATAAAGCAGGGCATCATATATCATCCCAACATGAGCTCTGCTGCTTTTCTCAGACTTGAACCCTGATGATGTCATCACAATGCCATTAGGGTTAGCTCAACTTGTGCTCGAAGACTGTACATTTGTAGCAGGAAGTCTGCGTTAGAAAACACAGTCATGTAAGTCTGAAAGGGGGCAAACCAACAAGAGATGCTCTCGAGTTGCATTATGGGAAATGTAGGATCCAGTGCTTATGGAGCTTGCCCCATACTAGGGATTGAAGAGAGGATTTTTCTACAGATGAAGTGATATCCAGTTATAGATGTCAGTTATTCAGTCAAGCTGCTAGTTGATCAGATATGTTCAGTAAAAATAAATAAGAGATAGACATTAACATTGGATGCAGTTTCAGCAACTCATGCAGGATGGCTGTCCGCCAGCTTACCTTACAAGTCTCCTCCCAGCAGTAATTCCTCACATCCCCCTGTGCATTAAAAAAGCACACATACAGTCATCTGCACTATGTACACACTCAAGACACACTCACATGATGGATAGCTAAATTAAAGTCTTGGCCTCTGCTCTGAGCTGCACATCTGGGACAGTAGAATTAAAGGCTTGTGGTTGGTAAACGCTGCAGTAGGCAGTTAACTGGATTACACGAAAATGTCAAAATGCTGCAGAGCCAGTAACAGAAGGGATTCTTTTTCTGGTCTAAACAATTCAAATAAAGCCATATTTTCATGAATTAAAGGGATACTTTTAATTTCTGATTTTCAACCAGGTCTGTGTCACTCCATTGTGGAGAGTGTGTGCAGGTGAGCAATGTTAAGGTGCCAGCTCCCCGGGAGCCCCCCACCCCTCTGCCAGCCGAAGTCTACTGAATGATGCAAAATGCCCAATCAATAACGTAGACCTTGTAAGAAATCAGCAAAGTATCCTTTTAATTTTATTTGTTGCTTGAGATGGTTTTAAGCCCTACACATGTATGAATCCCACATCTTCCTATAGGGGCTTAGATAGTTTAAAATCACTCTGAATTTTTCTTTGTCAGCTTTTAATGATTTTTCTGTCACTTGTGGCTGCTGACTCATATCTCTAAACTCATGAATCTAAACATGAACTCAGGCCTCTATACATATGAATGGTGAACTAAATGCATCAGTTTGCACCTTATGAATTTGAACGTGCTCATCATTCACTCTCTGCCAACACAACACCCGCTGTTACGGGCACTTTAAAGCCAGTTTGTATGGATATTTGAAGGACTTTGATTTTTTTTTCTCAAGTAATCTGTAACTCACTGAGTTCATAAGTACACACAAGTTGTTGGTAAAAAAAAACAAAAAAAAAAAAAAAACAGAACATTAACCACATTGTCAACAAATATAAAACGACACATTGAATTGAAGCGTCCGACCAGTCTTGGAAAATAAATATCTGCAAGTGAATAATGATCACAAGATTTAAATTTAATTTAAAAAAAAAAAAAAAAAACAGAAGACAACAACATAAACTAGACCATGTTTGTAGACCAATATAAAATTTAAATTATGACCTATGAATGTGAACAAGTTAATTTTAATATGTGTGAACTGAACTTTAAGCTGGCTCTGAAGTGTCAACATGCACAACACTGCACATTACACATATATAGTTGAAAAGGCGAGACTTTGTGAAGGACTTTAAAGCGTTACCATGAGGCTGTTTGCTGGAGGCAGTATGTACAAATGCTGACTGGATATGTAACAAACTCACAAACGAATCAGTGGAAAAGAATCATTCTTTTTTTTTTTTTATTACTGTTAATACTGTTTTATTTTACACTTCCATAAGTGACTTCTCCAAAGTTAAATGTCCTAAATAAAGATTCACTATGGGAACAGGTGATTGCCAGATGACTCACTTTATGTGAAGGTCAATAAAGAATTGCAAAAAAAATGAACAGATATTGGGTACACTACCACTTCAATACAGTTAAAAGATTACACATTAGTTTGAGTTAGTTTTTTAATTTTTGCATTTTTAAACTGTTCTAACTTGGTTTACCTCAATTACAATTACTGGTACAATAAGGTAACAGTTCTTTATTAATGCAGACTGATAACAACAGAGGGCTCTAGTTTCCCGGCGCAGTGCAGGGTGGGGCAGGGTGGTGAACCCCGCGCAGAGCTAGTTTCGAGCAGCGCAACCCGAGGCGCGCTCAGTTTGGTAGTTTGGCAGACCGAGGTGCGCTGAGATGGGTGTGGCGGCGCAGCAGGGGGAGGTGTCGACAGATCCAGCTTGGCGCAGTGACAGTTTCGTGCCAAAAGGCTTCGCCGAAGGTGCGCTAAAAGCTCGCCAGCTGAAACCAGGTCTACTGTCAGCGCAGGCGGAGCGCAGCCGGTGTAAGCCGAAGTTTGGCTGACCGGCGGACAGTGCGCACACGTCACCAAAACCTCACAGGCAGGTTTCCAGAATATCAGGCACATTAACGATGCATAAATACCCCAAAAAAACACTATTCAATGCAACTATCTGCAATCAGCACATAAGTGTATCTCTATATCGACTGTCCCGTCACATCTGATGTCAGATCAAAGGGGATTGGCACCGTTTGGCAGGTTTGGCACGCGTAATGGAAACCCAACCTGATTTGATTAACACAGCTGCAAACTATTGAGTTCACACAGTTCCGTAAATTCGGACACTGTGAGCTTGGACCTCCCAGACCAAAACATCAGTTTCCTCCTGGGAGAAGTTTGGCCGTCTGACGCTGCTGCTCTCTTCTGCCATGGCGAATTGAGTAAACTCTCATTACGCCTTCGCCCGGCGCATTTAAGGGCGAGGAGAAGGGCTCATTTGATTGGTGGGATGTGTGTAAAACCCACTCCACGCCTTCTCTCCTCCCTCTTTCCGACTTGCGCAGGTAGGAGGGACGGAGGTGGGAAAGTGGAGTAGCTGCGCCAGCGCACACAGTGTGCCATACTTGCAAAATCCGCCTGGCTACACCCAGTTGGCGAAGCGCAGGTGCGCTGCGCCCCCACCTCACCCGGTCTGCGAAACTAGAGCCCATAATGTTATCAACAGATCCTCTGGGTGATCTCTTTGAAGACACGTTAGCTCAGTGGTGCAAAACGAGGAAAAACAAGATGAAATGGATGCATTCATGCAGTCGTTTACAATCTATCCATTATTACACGGTTAACAGTTGGTTTGTGTGTCTGCAATTTAGTCATTGGTTTATACACCATTGCTCCCAAGAGCTACTAAGAGCATCGCATTCTCATAGAATGTTTCGTATGATATCCTGCGAATTAGCGCCACACAAATGACGTTACTTCCTTAACGTACAGTTATGTAATTAATATAAAGTACAGGGATTAGGTTTAGGAGAAGAAACATGGTGAGCACGCGACTCCAGTGAAGGTTCGGGTTTTTGTGACCCATCCAAAACCTCGACCTGCCTCTTGACAAGACTGCTCGGGTCTACTTCCTTGTTTACTCCTGGTAGCGCAATGGTCATGTGATCACAGCTTTTCAAAATACATAGGATATCTAAGAATTTTGGTACCTTACTTTAAACATACCATACCATACCAACTTTATTTATAAAGCACTTTAAAAACCCAGTGGACCAAAGTGCTGTACACAATTAAACATAAAGTGCACAATAGGCATAAGACATAAAATATACATAAAACAAAGCAAAATAAAAACAATAAAGATAAAAACATAAAAGTGCAATAAAATAACACAATATAAAACCAATAAAACATTTTAAGGCACAGCACATAAGTAAAATTAGTCAATAAAAAGAGTAATAGCAAATTAAAAGACATCAATTTATGCGGGATCAAAGGCCATGGAGAACAGGTGGGTTTTAAGGCGCTTTTTAAAAACATGCAGTGATGGAACTTGTCTGATGTCGAGAGGCAGGTCATTCCATAGTTTTGGTGCTACAACTGAGAAAGCGCGGTCCCCTCTGAGCCTGTTTGCCGTTTTGGGAACTTTCAGGAGCAGCTGGTCAGCTGACCTGAGAGGGCGTGTAGGAGTGTATGGCTCTAGCAGCTCAGAGAGGTATAGTGGGGCGAGGCCATTAAGAGACTTAAAAACAAATAAAAGAATTTAAAAAACATACATACGAAAACATACAAATAGTTTGTGAGAACAGCCTGCTATGAGTTTGTTGATCAAGAGTGGTTCTACATATTCTGCACCTCTCAAAAATAATAGTATTAATGTACCTGTATTGTATACAACCAAGGCTTTACGGGATACAGCCAATTTTCAACTCAGACCTTAATAAAATGTTGAGTTGTACATAGGACAACTTCATTGACAGCTGCAGAAATAGACAAAACTAACCCTGTGCTGGTTAGTTTCTCATGTCTGCAGCTCTTAGTCAGCTTTGTATTTTGCACTCTGCATCTATAGAAATTAAAAGAAACTTTCAGGTTGAAAAACACTTTTGCTTATTTTTTTATGGCTTTTTTGTGTTACAAATGGTAGTTAAGCCTTTTCAATTTTTCCCCAGTATAAAAACCTCACAATATCTTTGACGTGGAACTGAAAAGGTCAGTCTAGGGAATGTTTGAATGTTTGTTGGCTAACATTAACTTCATCATGGGGCTTTTCTCTCTTGATGGTACCATTCACCCTCAGGCTGTGAGATACAGTGCCATTGATGAGTTGTATTTAGAGAGCATGTCTATGAAAAATTATGAATAAACAATAATCATACCTAAATCTTGCCCAAGTGGACATTATTCTCTGCAGATTGCATTATTCAATAGCTGTACACTTCACGTAGGGATGATATACAGGCCTGGTGCTGGAGAAAAAAGTTTAACCAGTATGAGGAAAAAGACGTGTGCCATGGAGGCAGATCAAAACAGAGGTGGCTGTAGATGCAGGTGATGAGAGACGTGAGGATGTGGACAGGCTGATTCAGTCATCTCATGCAGTGCCTGCTGACCATCTGGTCTCAGAGTCAGAATGAAAACATGACAGAGGAACAACAAACGCCACACGCATACACAGCAAGCTCAGAATGAGGCAGGAAAAATCATTTTCATTATTATCACCATGTTGTTTATTTCCCCCTCGTGTCTTTCACCCTCTCTCTCTGCACGAATGCCTTTCGGCACAGAGACCAAAGTCTGCAGCTATGTCTTCTTAACCTGGCAGAAAGCTAAATAATGATATTTTCCAGCTGAAACCAGTGCTGGACACTTTAGGATCAACATCAGGAGTTAGTCATCAAAATGTGATGTTTGTGTCATGAAAAATGACCTCCTTCTAGTTTGGTCTGAGTGTTGTTAACACCAGACTCATACACACAAACATTTACATATCTGACTGTTGGAAACACAACCAGAGGAGCAAACAGAGCGGTTAGTCTTCGCAGAACTTTGCTTCTCAGTGTCGCTGTAGCATGTGTATGTTTGCGTGCTCTCTTGTTTTGGACTGGTCATAGTGGTGGTCACACTGTCTAAGGTTTCAGCATGTGGTCAGACACTGTGTGAACCAGAGGTCGGCGTGTGTGTGTGACTCACATATTCTGTTAAAAGTTGCAGCTGGACATCCTATATAGGCCCAATCCCATTTCCTTTTTAAACCACTGCTCCTTGATTTCAAGTGCCCCTTTGCCCCTCGGAACAGAGTTACAAGAAGTAGTGGTGAAATCTGTCTCCTACAAATGGGACAACCGTTCAAGACCCTGAACCATCAATAGTTGTAGATGGCATTTGTGTGAACAGATGCAGCTATGGCAGTAATGGTGCTTTCACAATGATGTTTGCCATTAATCTGATGGAGACTGTAAAGCGCTGACACTCACAATTTATTCACACCTTAAATTTCATAGTATCAATCTTTTACACAAGTCATCAAATATAAAAGCTTCATTACGAGGCTCTGTAGGCTGACGTTAGCACCCCAAGTTCCTACCCTGTCAGTCTGCACTGATATTTAAGGAGTGGTAACAAGTGCAGCAACTTAACTGCTGGACTAAAGTTGAATTTCAGGCATCATACACCATCAAAGGAGGGGAATGCTACATGGAAATTTATCAAAATGCGGGACTGTCATGCACAAATCCGCAATTACGTAATGTTAGCTACCTAGCTAGTTAGCTATCGAGACATCAGCGTACTACAAGCAATTTTTTGTCATGCTTGTTATAAGGAAAATAACCTTAATACAGTGAAACAATGTATTCTCATAGAATGGTTTGTATTATATCCAACTACAAAGGCACGCGCAACAATTGGTAAGACACTATGGTTTAGCGCAGCACCAATGTTAAAAATTCCGTTAACTTAAAGTTACAAAGGTTAGGTTTAGGAAAAGAAACATTTTGAGGACGTACCTTAAAATGACTCAAAGTTCACTCGAAGTTCACACGGTTCGGAGCACACAACTCCAGAGAAAAGTCCTGGGGAAAAGTCTGTTTTTTTGTGACCCATTATAAACCCAAACCTGCCTCCTTACAAGACCGCTCAGGTCTGCTTCCTTGTTTACTCCCATTAGCACATCGGTCACGTGATAGCGTGAGTGCTTGCCCAGGCACCACAGACTGTATAATAAAGATTGACGCCATGATAGCTCCCCAAAAGTAAAGCCAGAACATCTTGATTGCCTCCTGGTGTCTGGCTGCAGTACAGGTCATAAAGCACGCCCCCCGCCATGTTAGTGGATGAGACATGGACCAGACTAAAGGATGAAAGTGCACATCAGATACATTTTTCTCACAGATGGTGTCTTTTCTTTTAGGTTGTTCTTATCACGCTGATAACTTTGGTTTTAATTAGTTATTTGATGCTATAAAAAGAGGGTTGCCAGTCAGTACGCTTGGGATTGGTGGTGCTGCTTGCGGTTGGTCGGACAGTTGAATGGGCAGGAACTCAATATTGTTTCCCTGATGTTAGCATGCAGCTACATGTAGCTGTAAAGGCTACATAATGTAAACCCTTGAAGTATTGTGCCAGGAGCAGATGATCTTAAAAAGGAATCTGTCATGAGCTGACATCAGCTACATCAGGCTTTGATACACAAAATACATTTTAGTTGGATCAGTTTATTGTGCATTGGGTTAGGAGGAAAAAAGTGATTTTTTTTTTTGGCTATGAGAAAAATATAGAATATCTCTACATTTAATCCTAATCCCTGCCCTGTTCTGTTTGACTATGGATCTCATGTCTCAGTTATGGCTCATGTCTTGATGTCTACATGCAGTTCTCTTATCGTGATGGATAGCGTGTGTTTAAAGTTACAATGTGTGCAACCGATCTGATTTTGCAAACATCCCGACGGGAGGAGCTCTATGTTCTGATGTCGGAGCAGATCTGTATTCAGAGCCACAGAGTTCCAGCAGGAAGGAGCTGCTGCGGCGCTGCCCTGATTCTCTCTGTGCACGCTAACAAACCGGGGACATTTATTGAACTAGATGTAAAAGGGAAATAAAAGAAAACAGTGTTGTGCTGTTTTAATGGTCCGGACAACTGAGCCCCTCTCTGCTGTTGGTTCTCCATTTAAGCAGCAAAACCTGGCAGTGGTTCAGACCCCCTCTTTTCATGCCAACTTCTCTCTCTCGTTCACTCGCCCTTTCCCTCTCTCACAATATCTCTCTGCCAACCTTGACGCCAGCCTGCCTGCCTGTCAGGGCCAATGCTTCAGGCTGTCATTAACAGGCCAAGCACAACTATTCAGACATGCCTCAATGTTCAGAGTCGCTAATGATTATCTTCAGGCCAAGTTCCAGTCATCCTACACTAATGTCAGGTATGTCATTGTTTCATATGGAGCTGTGTGAATGAGCTTGAGTGGTGGCAGGCCTGTGATTTAAATAAAGTGGTAAGTAATGGTTAGGAGAGTTGTTTACTCGCCAGTTACACTGCTGAGTCCTGGGGATCTGCTAGACACAGCTTTGCGTAATGGAGGCGACTTGAGGACAGCCCTGCAGGACAGGAAGAGTGAAATCTGTGCAACCTTTACAGCTCAAAATAACTCCAGGGATAAACACCAGAAGGATGTATTTTAATAAACTAGCAGAGCAAGTTTTTAGCTTGAATGTAGCACCACAGGAGAGATGTTAGCCTAATTTAAGGCTACTTATTTAATAAGCAAGAATTACCAAACTAATATACAATGGCCCTCTTTAATGATTCATTATAAAGTCTCTCATCAAGTTGACTAACTTCAATAGGCCTTATGAGTTGTAAGCATCTGATTGTCCGCATATGTGAGAGATTAATCTGCTATTAATATTACTATCATAGTAAAATAAATGCTTTAAAGTGACACCCTCTAATGTTCGTGAGAAGGATAGAGAGAAGGAGGTGGAGCATGTCTGAGGTGACCTCCAAGCAAGTAAGTACAAAGAGAGGATGATGAGAATTCTTTCAAGACTGGAACAGACACCAGTGGTCTCCTCAGGGACCACATAAAGCATCCTAGTGGGACTCCCTCACGCCGCAGGACTCTCAAAGCATCTAGCCAGATGTTTAGGGTAGTCCAGACTAACACTGCCCACAGTCTCCCCTAGAAGAAGTCAATGGACGATCTGAAAGAGATCAAGGATATTCACATCTGATACCAGAGACCATCTCTAAACAGAGACAGGGTTCTCCTCACATTTACATTCACCTCTTATTACACGACCAGTTACATACGTCATTCAGTAACACCTGAGCAAATTCAATTCACTGAAGAAGCAACTGGACATAGTCTGTGGAGCAAAAGGTATGATAAATATCCAACTTCTTCCTCCCTTTCTATTTTGCTATCCCTTGGCATCAGGAGGCAGACAGATACCTTTGTTATTTGTCCCTTCAGATGTAGAGTTATTGCAGTTCCATCCTTACAGATGAGCCTTATCTAGTTTCCTTACAGCACTTTTCTGTCACGAGGGGGGAAGCTGAGTCTTCTGGTGTTCAGTACCACCTATACCTATCCCTGTTGTAGCTCCAACAAGGTTTGAGACTACAGAGGCCAACAGTGATGACTCAGCCATGTTTGGCTCAGATGCACTCAGGCTGTTGCAGCATGGTGTAGCATTCCATTTTCAGGTGCACAAGGAGCTCAGTGGTTATCTGCACCTGAGCCAACACCGGAGGCCCCCAGTGTGGGATTTTTGGCCTCAGCTGGACGCTTTTCTGAGAAGGCAGTAAAGAAAGAGATGACCGATTACACAGTCAGTATCCCTCGAAGCAGCTGGATGAAGCCCAGCTAGCCAACAAATTTTTCATTGTCAAGCAGCATGGTATGCTTTGACCCAGATGTTGCGTTCATCATGACCCCATTTTCTTTACACCTCCTGTGCCAAGGTCAGACACTATCACCACAGTGAAAATCTCTAAGCATGCAGAGGTGCAACGGGCAGCAGAGCTGAACTCTCTCATGGTCAATGGGGCCATAAAAATAGTGAATCAACAGGACTTGGCTCAGTTGGGATAGGGGTGTCCAATCCAGGACCTCAAGGGGTCAGGGTACTTGTTGAGTAGTCGATCTCTCAGTTACTATTACACATTCATTAATGGACCTTCATACCCAACATTACACAAAAACCACAGAATGAAACAATGAAATGTTAAAATGATAAAAATGATGAAAACAAGTGAGGATGACTGAAAGAATAGGAGGTAAATCGTTCTGACTTTTTACAGTGCTGACCATTTGGTGCACAATGGGAGCACAGAGCATTGTTCCTCACACACACACGCACGCACGCACGCACGCATGCACACACACACACACACACAAAAGGTAGGTGACTTATAGTGGCCTTGCACTAACACAGAGAGGAAGGTTAACTTGACTGCCTTCATATTCTAAAAAAAAGACTCTGGCTAGCCTTCATTTGTTTCTACAAATCATGTGATCCTGCTTACCCCACTGACCCCCACCCACACACACAGAGACACACACTCACACACATGCTACTTAATGAAACCATGTGACCCCGTCACAAGAAAAAGCACCCAATTTCATTAACTTTTAGGGACTGCTTTGGGTGGCAGCTTGTTTCTTATTACCTCCCTAATTGGGTCACTGCAGCACCAAATGCAGCTGTACATTTGGTGGTCTCACACAATTTAACAAGGAAGAGGGCTATTTTCTGAAAAAGATAACCAGTGGCAGGTTCTCCCTATAGGCAATCACCTAGGCCACCAAGCAGGTAGGGGAAAATTGACAAAGCAATATCCGGGGTGCAGTACAAAGAAGACAATATTTGCAAATTCAAACACACTGTATTCTTTTATTGTTTGCTTGTTATTATTATTGTTTGCTAGGGTTGGGGTAAGTTGTTTATTTGTGTTGATTTCTAATAAGCTCTTGATTTTGTTTGAAATAAATACAAATTATGATAACAATAATGATAATACTTCAGGGCAGGGGAAGCTTGCCCAGGGCACTGAATGTGCTATGTCCGGCACAGATGATAAGCATTGTCCTGCATTCCTCCAACCTCTTTTGCTCCTCACCTTGAGTTATTGTACAAATTGACATTGTTCTCCCTGAGCTACCATTAACAATTCTCAACCTTGATTGCAGTGTGTAGAGACAGAATCCCACTGGTGGTGGGACTGTGTTGCATCCTTGAACAGGGCCTTGAGGGGAAGCTTGCTGCCGTCACAGGGGAGGAGCTGGGGCGTTCAGGGTATGAATCAATGTAGCCCAACCATGGAGGTCGGGCCTGTTGCCATGTTGATCTCTGCTTTAAAGCATCACTAAAACAGCTTCCCCGATTTCACAAAAAAAAGATTATTCACTCATCTCTTGTCTTATTTTACCCTCTTGGTTACAAATGTAAAGCACTCCGGAGGTGCTCTAAATGGGATTTGTGTCCCTGGCTGCGTCCCAAATCACTGCCCCGGTCACTCATTCACTACTCCACATATAAAGGACACACTGCATTGTGGAACTGATAGCAGATTGTTCCGCTGTGGAATTTTTAAGGGCACTGTATTGTTGATAAATGGACTCAGAATTTAGATCTGGCGCAAAGTAAATATCGTAAACTTCATTATAAACGTGGAGTGAATCAGAGCACAGCCTCAGTCTCCAAGCAGTGACTGTGACCCAGACTCTATCCAGCTGCTGCTGTACACACTCAACACACTAATCATCACTCCAGTGTGCCATTTATTAAGAAGCATGAATCCTTTTACAGTGAATGAGGGATGTCACTTTCCATTTCTCCATAACAGCTTTCTGCTTTCACAAGATGATGAGGATGATGTCCATCCTCAGCTTTTTAGACTTCCTCTCAGGAAATTGTAGGGCTTTTGCTAAGTAACTTCCCTGCTCAGCACTGTGGCTTTGAGGTTGGGACTGCTGCCTCCAGACCCAAACGTTCATGGTTCATTCCTTCTCCATTCTCCTTTACCAATCTCAGACCCCATCAGCCATTGGTCTGACGACGATAAGCCTTGGGGAGTAACTGCCAGTATTGTTAGGGTTCCAGTGTAGCCAGTGAATATCCAGGCCAAGATTTCCTCTTCCCTGCAAAGGTCATTTGGGCTTATCTCTATAATATATATATACAAATGATTGCCGAAAAAGTATTTTTAAAAAGCTAATAAAAAGCTTAATCGTCCAGACGATAGCTGATAGGTTCTGAGAGTGCATTTAGGCCAATGTGTTACACAGTTTTTCCATTTCTTTGGAAACAAAGTAAGTATGTGTGAGCAAGCTTTTTTGTTTGGTTAACAAGAACTGTATCAACTGGTTTCTAAAATAAATCAACTGTGTCTCCTCATAGTTTTTGTCTAAACGACTATTGGGAACAACAGTTTTTGAAACTGGTCCGGTACTCAACAAGATGACTGCAGCCAGCAGTGGCAAAACCAGCTGCAGCAGCCCTGCGCTGTCAATGTACATCCACTGAAAGCACTTGTTTTTGCCACTGACAGCCTCAGATCATTATTTTTAAATGTCTGACAACATTATGGAAAGGATCCCTACAGAGATAGACCTTTTTGTTAAAGACTAAGATCCTTTTTATTTAACCAGAATCAGCCCCAAAATCACCATTTTCAAACCAACCAGACTCCATTTAATACACAGTCATTTTAACATGTATAGAGACAGCATATTTTCACATCTAACTGGGTGTATTAAAAGTTTATTTCAATCAAACCAGAGTTGGTGATTGTTGGAACTGTGGAAAGACGAACAAATATGGCCTTTCTGTGTTTTATATTGTCTTTGAATGAAGTGTGTATTACAATGATAAAATGACTATTTAAATGGAGTCTGATGGGTCAAAGTGATTTGGGGTCTGTTTCTGGTTAAACGAAAAGAATCCTCCTCTTATGCAAAAAGGTCGATCTCTGTAGGGATCTTTTCCAAAATGTTGTCAGACACTTAGAATAATAATATGAGCCTATCATTGGCAAAAACAAGCACTTTTAGTGGATGTAAAGTGACAATGTTCAATTGCTCATTAACATTACATTGCAGCTTGTTTCATCCATGCTGAACCAGTTTCAAAAAATGTCGCTCCAAGTAGTTACAGAAACAGAAACACAGTGTTGAAAAATAGACAAGTTAACCTTTGTTGTCTTATTCTCACAAGAAAAATGAAGGTCTCTAAATTACAAGCAATCAAAAACATGCCTCCAGTCAGGGGCCAGAAAACACTTTGGCTCAATGTGGTTATACATAAAGACCTTTTCTCTGTTTAGATATCACACATTTTTCTTAGAAACAGAAACATTACTGTTTGAAAGTAAATTTGCCTTGAACATTCCCCTCCTTTCAACTGTTTCTATCTTTAAAACTCACAATGGTAACAACCAACAGGCCTAGCTAGCATGTGTATTGCAGAGTGTCAGAGAGAAATGGCAGCCAGTAGCAGTAATAATGCAAACTCATACAACAAGTTCCTTCCCTCAAATGGTGGGAAATGACCCAATTTCGTTGTCCCAGACCATGACTGACCAGCTCGGATTAAGTACACAGAGCCCCCCATGCCCCCAACACCCACGGCACCAGTAGCCTATATGACATTCCTGTATGTTCCCACAAAAAAAAGCCAGACATTAGTCAGGTGCCAAAAGTCTCATGCTCATACTATTAGATGGCTACAATATAGGGTCATGCATGTATGTACGAGGTCCTACATGCAGACACTGAGGCAGAACAGGTTGAAGAGAGAGGACATTACCAAGCCTGTGTTCAAACTGACAAGCTCATTCTCAGGCAGGAAAAGGCAGAGAAACAAGCAAATAAATCCAGGGAAGCAAAGCAGCGGGTCATAAACAGGCAGCAGATATCAGGCAGAAAATCAGGAACATCAAAACAGGTACAGATGGCAGCAACACAAGAGCACAACATGACAAACTGGCAAAGGGAAAGAGCTGGTCAGCTGGTTATAGACACCAGAGGACTGGTGAGGTAATGTGAGGCAGATGTGTCAGTGGGTGGAAGGGATTTGGAGATGTGAACAAGTTAGCAGGTGGAAGTGGGGGTCAGGTGATGGGGATTGGTGGTAAGGTCAGAGGCCATCTGAGGTGGAGAACTGCAGGTCTCTGGAGTTCCTCAGGGCTGAGTATGCCTGGGGGAAGTGAGAAGAGTCTGGAGGCAGGGACAGGGGGGCAGACTGAGCAAAATAAAAGCAACTAAAGAAGCCGCTGTGACACATTTAAGTTTTTACTCAGTTTATCAGATGCAGGAAATCAACAGCTTGCACACGTTTGCTTTTTTCTGACCACCTCACATCTGTTTGTGTTTTTTATTTCTCTGCAAAAGTGATACAGCAACCTTACCCCCAAACTGATTTTATTGAATGGGCAAAGCATTATTAAACACAATTGCATACTATTTTCTAATAATATTTCCAGCAGTGGACATTTTGTGTGTGAAAAAGCATGTTTCGTGTTCAAAACTAGCATTCATGTGTCTGGAGCTGACAGGTTAGTTAAAGGAATACTCCACCCATCGAATGATCATCTGTATATCAATTACTAACCCCATGTTACATTTGATTCACAAGGAAAACTTTGTTTATCTTGCATTCCTCTGCAATGAATGAAGAGATCCCAAACAGAGAAATTTCTTTATAAATTGAAGTCATAAGGGTCCATGTTTAACAACAGCAAAACTAATAGAGTTTTAGTTTCTCTCACACAACTTGTGCAGTATAATCCAAGTCTCATTTATCCAGCATTTTCACTAAAACCTTAGTATTTTTTTTCTTCGTAATTAAAATTTTTATTACATTTTTAACATGAGAATCATTAATAAAAAATTTTTTAAAAAAAACAGGCACGAAGTCTAGCAAATATTCACAGACATACAGGAAAGGCAGCTGTTCAGTTGCAGTGGTGAGCCAGTCATCAGTGTCTTTACATGATCAAACTGTTCCCCCCTGACATATAGCCGCTGAAACTGTCCCATTGTTCATTAACCATATCATTTTTACAATTTAATCTTCCCAGCATCTTTTCACACCCAGTAGTTTCCATCATTTGAACTATCTTCATATTCAGTGCAGGAGTTTGAGGCTCCTTCCAACACCTTAGAAACATCCAAGCACAGGTTGTAAGGCTAGTTTTCAATATTCCAAATACAAATTTATTTAAATTTGGCACTACAGTTCTGTCACCAAGCGACATAGTCTTGACAAACTGGGCAATTCACATTCTAAACGTTTACCAATATAACCCAGAATGTTCCTTCACAGAAGTGAAACCCTAGGACATACCCATAATGCATGCATATATGTGCCACGTTCTTTTCTGCATTTCCAGCATAGATCGTTTTTGAGTAGATCCATTCTCTTGAGTCTCATTGGAGTGTGATAATATCTGTGAATTATTTTCATAAACTTGCCTCTGGCTTGGGCACGGTGGTGTGGTGGTTAGCACGGTCACCTCACAGCAAGAGGGTTCCTGGTTTAATCCCAGGTGTGGGAGCCCTTCTGTGCGGAGTTTGCATGTTCTCCCCGTGTCAGC
>NC_065517.1:9470414-9480775 GCF_006386435.1 Epinephelus moara | reverse complement strand
TCTTGCCCAGTGTCAGCTGGGATAGGCTCCAGCCCCCCCGCAACCCTCAAGAGGATAAGCAGTTACAAAATGGATGGATGGATGGATGGATAGATGGATGGATGCCTCTGGCTTCTCTGAAATATTCCCTGGTGTTGGAAAGAATCCCTCCCCCCATGTTTTCTCATCCAATTTACAACACGTCATCCCTAGACTGCCACAACCATTGTTGTCTATCCAGGGTAACTTTTTGTACCACTTTGATGCTAAAACTTTACTATTCAAAACATTTTCTCATAAACAGTCTTATGCATGGACGAGCAGCGCACCTGGGCAAGCGTTTTGCTAGTGCATTATATTGAACAGAGTTCAAACGCACGCACTCGCCCAGGTGCGCTGCTCGCATGTGGAAGTGTTTTAAATAGTAAGGTTTGAGTGAAAATGCAGGTGTTTGGGCAGTACTGAGAATATGACCAGATAATTAAGGCTTGGATTATACTGCACAAAATGTGTGAGAGTTTGTTAACTTTTTTTTTTTTTATGTTCTTCTGCTGTTTAACACGGCCCTGTTTTATTCCAAGAATTTTCTCCATTTTGGAGTGTTAGTTCACGATGGAGGTATGCCAGAAAACAAGGTTTTCTTCACGAATTCAGCAAAACAAAGCAAAACTGAATATTTGAGATGATTATGTTGTGGATGAAGTATTCCTGTGGGCTGAAATCTGTTGTCTCCACTATTGTGTCTTTGAGCTATATTTCCTTTGTTGAAACTGACTGACCTGTTCTTCTCCATGGAAAATATAATGACAGCCTTCAGGGAAGCTAATACCAACATATTTGTTTAAGTGAGTGGAAGAGAGCAGAATGATAATCTAGCAAGCCTTGGCAATTGCCCATGGAGAGACCTTTCCACCCATCATGTGGTGATTTGTGCATTTTACCCCACAACAAGCAGCTGTTATGTCTCTGTCTTTACTCTCTCTGTAAACTTCAATGTTCCCCATCTGTGCAGGCTGTGGATGATGCTGCAGAGAAACCCATCACCAACATCCTTTTGAACTGTTAGTGTTTCTTTATCCAGACACAGAGGATGCATGTAAGAAAATAACTCTGTAGGCAGATACTATATCCGGCATGTTGGTTTCTTCAATAAATAATCTAAACTGGACAGGTTTGCTCATTTCATTACAGCCAGTGTTGACTCCTTGGTTCAACCTACACACATCTGCTGTCCAGAAGGTTTTTATTATTTTTTCACCAAATTTCTGAGACCATTTGTATCTG
This sequence comes from Epinephelus moara, assembly GCF_006386435.1. Lineage (NCBI taxonomy): Eukaryota > Metazoa > Chordata > Actinopteri > Perciformes > Serranidae > Epinephelus > Epinephelus moara. Next base: position 9,479,512 of record NC_065517.1, on the reverse strand, counting down.
GCACTCATGGTGTGAATTGTCCTGCAACTAAATCTCCAGGCATTTTCAAACACCATGTAAGACAAGAGTTGCTTTGCTGTGCTTTCATTGCACATACCGGTGAACTGCATCATAAAACTGTTGGGTGTAATAAAATTGATTCAGGGATTAATTACAGAGCAGTGCTCAGATTGGGCTCAGAATACCTGGTTCTTTTTATTGGACCATTCATTGCACTTTAACTTTTTTCACTGAGGGCCAAACATGCTGGTTTGTGGACACACTCTCCCATAGGCTGAAAATCAGAAACAGGACGCTCATTTTTCTACCAGGAGAAGCTCAGATACAGCTCAGCTGAATGCTCTGTCGACTTTACACTAATACTGAACTAGATCTGAATAACTTAAAGTTTAATTAATCTACTTTCACACATGTTTTAACAGATTCTGAACAAAAGAACTGATATCAAGAGACAGCCCCTCACAGGCTTTAAAACTGCAAGCCTTTGTCTAAACTACACCTTCCTCTTAAAGACCCCAGCTACAACCCCAAATACACCTAGCTTTTATGCCAAATCCCAACCTTGCTCAGTTCTATCATTCAGTAATTCCCCTGCAAAATTGAGCTACCACCCTGAGACACCCATTCTGAATACTATTACACGATTGAATGGGCATTATCAGCGGCTATCAGCCTCACAGGTATGGGTTAGAAGGGGCCTTGTACACCTAGTAGGCTCAGAACGCCATTATTAGCCTGTTAATTGGCCATTATCAGTTGCCATCAAGAGCAGTTGTGTTAGATTTCACTTTCATTTTCATTAGGTTTATGTACCCCAACTACGTGGTTAGGTTTAGGAAAAAAGATCAAAGTTTGGGTTAGTTATGTAACGCCACGTGGCTTGACATGGTGTGACAAACTTAGGTACGTTAGTTAAAATGAGTCCACACTGACTTTTGGTTTCACATGGGACAGAAAACCCCAGTCTCCTGGGTGAGTCTTACAAGTAGGTGAAGCAGGCCCCTTCTATCCCATAGCTATGAGGCCGATGACCACTTCTTACGCAGTGATTAACACAAGTGTAGTTTTCGGGAGGGGTGTGGGGGACACATCCCCTCAATATTTCACACTTGTTCATTTGCCCCCAGCTCCCAATAATAGCACTGAAGTAGCAGGACCTTTACTTTGACAGAATTAAAGACATTTATTTATCGAACAGATGCCGAAAAGAGACAAATTGGTGCTAAAAAATTAACAAGAATGCAGGAAATTATTAACCTGGAAATCTAGATGCCCCGCCCCCAGCAAATTCTAATTTGCACTGCACGAGGATCTGGCCCCGACGAGCAGAGCCCGGTGAATCGCCATTGGAACAATCAGATCAGTCTATCTGACAGAGGCGGGCTCTGGGCGGGCGTAACCCGATGAGGACAGCGCTGTGCCATAGGAGTCGAAAAGTAAACAGTCAAGATGGCAGCTGACCGCGTCCATTCAATTTAGCTTTGGAAGAAACGCTAAGCCAACTACACTTATCTTTTTCCTTGAGAGAGGAACAGAAGACTGCCCTAGAAGCCTTCGCTTCCAGGAAGGATGTTTTTGCTGTTTTGCCAACGGGATACGGCAAAAGCATAATATATCAGTTCACCTTGTTTCTTGCTCTGATTGGCCATCGTGCTATCCAATTGCGTGCGGTGGCATTTAATATGCCTCAGTTAGTGCCGCCCCTTGGGTAGCAAGGGTGTATCGTGAGGGCCAGACTCAAAATCTTTCTAGATTTGTGTCTGGAGTGAGGGCCAGACTCAAAATCTTTCTAGATTTGTGTCTGGATTTCCAGGCCAGGAAATTATGTGTTTGATATTCAAAATTTTCTAGCGGAAAACCCCCCAAAACCCCTTTTCATATGTATTCAAACTCCGCCACTGTTGCCTCAGTTGTTGCTGTCTGAAACTTTTGACTCTGCCCTCTAGTGCCATCTATTGGTTGTATCTATACCAACATAATGGACGCATGGAGGGATGAGGGCAGTGACATTTGCAACCTTTGAAAATGGAATATCTATTTCCGTACGTAAAGGGAGAATAAATGAGCCCGTAGTCTACTGCCCAAGATGAATTTCCCTTGCAGGACAATAAAGTTTATCTTATCTTATCTTATCTTAAGTCCAGATGGAGGAACACTCTGGCCATACAAGTACAGGATGACTCAGAGCAATGTAGTATCCAATAAATAGATAACACCGAATGTAATTTATAAAATCGGATGTATTCTACTTGTTAAAAAAAAGTGACTCAGCACAGTTAAGTCAACGAATTATCTCTACCTGCTTATCCTGTGGAGGGTCTGGAGCCTATCCTCAGACAGCAGTGGTGTACACCTTGGACAGGTCTCCAGTCTCACACAGGGCTAATACATAAAGATTTAAAATTTAGAGTCTCCAGCTCACCTAACCTGCACGTCTTTAAGGTGGCGTAGCAGTACTGAAACAGGATGTCTTCTCATCTGCCTCAAATCATGTTGACCTTTAGGCATTAGGAGAAATATCTTTCTGAGAGCTGTAAGAGGATTGAAGATAATCATTCTCCTCCATGTGTGGCATCAGCTGCCATTAGCTGAATTATCATCAAATACAACTTCTTCCTTTATCTGTATCTTTAAACTTAACCTCTTCAAATCCTATTTTAAAATACTGAAAAGGAAGTATGCAAGAGCTGAGCTAAAGAATGTAACCCTAATCTGACCCTCGACCTAATAAATGGTGAACTGGAACCCACAGACTTAACCCCTTAAGTCAAAGAATTGTGGTGACTAATTCCAGAGGGTCTGAGATGTATTTTAATTACTTTCAAATTATAAAAAAAAATCAGATGCCCCCAAATATCATTATATTGTACATGAGGAAAGGACAAATGTAGTTTGTATCATAATATTAATATCATTATAACTAACTGCAATTATTAAAACGAAATGAAATCTTTTTTTAAACACGACAAACATTTGAAAGGATATAATATTTAGTATTTACATACAATATTATTTTGTATTATTACAGTATTTACAATGTATACAGGGGTATATGAAAAAATGGATTAGGCAAGAAACACCATAAAGTGTATTAGTAAGGTGTTTTCACCACAAGCCAACAGAAGAGCATCAGTGCCAGTGGCGGTTGGTGATTATTGGTGGGACTGCAGGCACTGAAGGCTTCAGCTGACACACTTACAATGCCGTTGCCTAGCTTGGTGCGCCAAGCTTTGACTCAAACAAAAGAAGAATGTTACATCAACTACCAAATCAGAAAAGCAAACACACTCCATCCAACAGCTCAGACTGGATACTCTGTCTTTTCTCTCACCAAGCAGAAGGGTCTAGAACATACAAACCGAAACATTTAAAGGGGACCCAATGTGCTGATTTGCAGGTTCATACTGATTATCATACATAATATTTTAGGTTTCTACTAGAATATGTTGTCAGGCTTTAATGTTCAAAAACACTTTCTTTTCCTCATCTTGTCTGTGCTGGAACACCTGTGTTCACTCTCTGTTGTAACACCTGTCTCATTAACCCCCTCCCAAAACAGGCCAGTCTGCTCTGATTGGTCAGTACATCTAGGTCTTCCATATCTGCACTTTTGGCATCTCTGCACCACTCAGTCCATATTCTAAACCATCATTGCAGCTGGGGAATGATTGTAACGGATGTGAAAAATCACCAATAAAAGCTTCTAAACCAAAATCTTCACAACTGGAAAACCAAGATTAGATGTTTCCCTGATGTTAGCATGTCTCTACATGTAGCAGTGTATACTGCAATGTAAACACTTGCAGTGGTGTGCCTGAGCAGATGACCATAGAAAGAAATCTGTCATCAGCTGACGTCAGTTTATATATAAATACATATATATACATAGTAGAAAATTAGGAGAAGCATCATAGGTTCCCTTAAAATCCAACACAACAGCTGAATTCATTCAAAGTTTTCATAAACACAATAAAATATATATTTTTTAAAGATATGTTTTTGGGTGTTTTAGCCTTTAATTAATAGGACAGACAAGTGTGAAAGGGGGAGAGAGAGAGGGAGTGACATGCAGCAAAGGGCCACAGGCTGGAGTCAAACCCGGGCCGCTGCAGCAACAGCCTTGTACATGGGGCGCCTGCTCTATCCACTAAGCCACCGACGCCCCAACACAATAAAATATTGTCTTGACTTGGTTTCCTTGGTTTGCATTTCCACTTAACAAAAGTTATAACAATGCAAATATCTCTTAACCAAAATAAAAAGTGTCAACAGTGTAGAGTTTAGCCTCACGCTACTGCTGACCACTCATGTTTTTGTCACTTGCTGCCGTCTGGTTGGACCGGACCAATGGAGCTGGAAACAGCAGATATTCTTGCCAGAGAATTTTTCCAGTTTATCCATTCTTCTGATTGCTCCTGTTTTTTCACCTGTACACGTTTTTTGTAATGTTGCTGCATGCGGTGACCTCAGAAAATAACTTGTGAGCACACTGTTATCAATACTAGTAGAACTTGCCAGGTAATGCTAATTAAACCCAAATTGAAAAAAAAAAAAAAAACCCTCCCTTTAAACCAGTTGATGGCCAGGTCTTGAAAAATGTTGGGACATTTAAAAAAAAAAATCTTATTTTGGCCTCATATAGCTAAAAGATCAGCAGGTCATCGGTAAGCTTCCTTTTGGAACCATGAGTATTATTCAAAACAGAACCACAATCTGGACAGCAATTGGTGAGATATTCTGCCCTGGACCAAAGTGTTGGCCAGAGACATGAAAAACAACAATGAACATTGCTTGTTCAAAAAAAAAAAAATGAAGAACTGTCGAAGAGAAACAATTGAACAACTGGGAGACATTTTTAATACCAGAGAGATTAAAATGGTGAGAGAAATGATAGAAATGTTGCCAACCAATTACACATCATCCTTTAACTGAAATCACCTCTTCTGTCCTCTTCTGTCAGTGTGTGTGTGTGTGTGTGTGTGTGTGTGTGTCAGGCTGAGCTTGTCTTCCTCTACACCATGTGAGAACTGTGGAGCCGGCCAGCGGCATTTCAGACAGATCGTTTGATCCTCAGCCCATAGCAGTGGAATACGTGTGTGTGCGTGTGTGTGTGTGTGTGTGTGTGAATGAGCACACATGCATCACTTAAGGTCATGTGAATCCATTCACTGTGGTTCTCGACTTCCTTCACTTGTGTTTGGGTGACGTCTACGTCAACACAGTGTGAATTTTTAATCACACACATGGATCATCATTTGTCTTCATATCAGCAAAATTCAATAAAGCTGGAGCTATTTGCAGCTCTGTGACTGACCCCAGAGCAGCATCTTGACTGCATTTATGTTGGATATCTTTGAGGAAGTACGAACACAGAAACATCAAAACTGTCATCTGAGTTTATAACACATGCTGTTTAACAAGAATGTGCCAACAGGTGCTGTGCAAACGCCTGCTGCATGTTTCATTCAGGCTGACCCAATGAGTTATCTTGAACAATCACACACACAGGCACACACACAACATACATATGTGTACATAGTATCTCAAATATGCAATACTTACCTATGAAACGTGTAGTCCAGTGTCACAAGTGCAGTAAGTGGGCTGGCGTCTAATGTGCTTGTGGTGTGAAAGTATTTCTGGATGGTCGACTGATCTATGCCTTTTGCAGTCATTATTGCATGTCACATAACATGGACGTGGAGCTGAAGTCCTGGGAAACTATATCCTTTGAATTTCCACCATTCCCTGTCTGTAAGAATACAGGCCATGGAGGACACTGGTGGTGGGAAGGCAATGCAATTTCTCTTTTAACAGCTGGGAACAAGGGTTGGACAGGACCTGGTACACCCTGGTGCTACACTTTGTACCAGTCCTGACACCTCAGCCCACCAAGAACCACCCAATCTGTCTCACGCCCTCTCTCTGTCACAGTGCCTCGCTGAGTTTCTTCCCCCACAAAACATGACATCAAAGCAGTCTTCTGATTTGACTGATCTTATATTCCATATGCTATGCTATGCAATTTAATAAATGTGTGAATCTACACCTACTAGGTCTGTTACTATTGCAGGAATGCAACCATGGCTAGACACATGATAATAGACCATTTTCACAGTAGACATGGTGTGTTACTTACAAAAACTAATTATTAGTCCATTCTAATGTGTCCAAATCAGCCATTTTACAAAGTTGGGCCACATATACAGAGGCATTTTTACATTGAAAACTAGAATTACTGCCTCAGCAAAATAGTAAAGCAGCACGTACAGTTTACATCCATGTCTTTGAAAACATGGATGCTTCACACACATCTTCAACCCCGCAGCACAGAAGATCTATACAATCAGCACAGTTTCATGGTGGTCACCCAAGATTAGTGTCACCAATTCAGTATCTGACCAATTGTCTCCCCTTCCGTTCCTGAGTTATGATGTTGAGCAATGGCCAGAAAAGTGTGTCTGCAGAACATTATGATGTTACAGTGACCTTGACCTTTGAACACGTCCAAGTGGACGTTTTTCAAAATTTGAGGAAATTCCTTCAAAGCCTTCTTGAGATATCACATTCACAAGAATGAGACGGAGACAAGGTCACAGTGACCTTGACCTTTGACTACGTCCGAGTGGACGTTTTTCCAAATTTGAGGAAACTCCTTCAAGGCCTTCTTGAGATATCACATTCACAAGAATGGGACGGACACAAGGTCACAGTGACCTTGACCTTTGACCACCAAAATCTAACCAGCTCATTGTTGAGTCCAAGTGTGTGTTTGTGCCAAACTTGAAAAAAAAGAAAAGAAAAACAACTTAATGTGTTCTTGAGACATTGCATTCACAAGACTGACACAGTCACAGTGACCTTTGACCTTTGACCACCACAATCCAATCAGTTTCTCGTTCAGTCCAAGTAGATATTTGTGCCAGATTTGAAGAAAGTCCCTCAAGGCGTTCTTAAGACAACGCGTTCACAAGAATGGAAGGGGCAGTCATTTAACGTGACATTACAAGGCATGGTTGTACACAGATAGTTTTAACTGTACACAGTCTCATGTCAGCATGATTACAGAGTCAGGCTGAGAGGTCCATGTAGAAAAAGTGGTGGAAAATAGTAACCATTTAAGTGAGTGAATGGTCCATTATGTAGAGACAAGGAGAGGCCACACATGTACTTGCTGTGGTCAGAGCAGAACAGCGTGATGATGTGTTTGTGTCTTAGTGAGCATGAATTGATTTATTTGTGTGCGTGCATGCAGTTTGTATTTGATTACAGGCTAGAGAAAGCCTGCCCTGCAAGTGAGCAAAAATATCTGCATCTCGTGGCAGCTTTCTCAGTTTTTGGCTACACCTGTTGGCTGCTGCTGTAATTCATAGCTGTTTACTGGCCACTGGTCAGAGAAGCCTGCAAGGCAAGGTGTTGATCTATGTCAGCAGTCACACACAATCTGTCACGAATCAGGCTGTTTTCATTCACTGTCCATATGAATTCCTACAAAAACAAATGCACCGGAATTTGTATATAGCCCATGTAACTGGGAAGGCTGATGCTGCACTGATGGGAGTAAAGAAGGAAGTAGTATAAAGAGTGAAAGTCCATGTTAAGAGGCAGGTTGGGCTGGTGGATGAGTCAAACAAACACAGGACTTTCCCACAGGAGACTGATGTTTGTCTTCACATTTGAAAGAAGTAAACTTTGTGTTATTTTAAGGTATGTCATCACCATGTTATTTTTTTCCTAAACCTAACCATTGTAACTTTACGTTCAGTATGTAGCTTTACAATAAGTATGTTACATGAAAACGCCAACCATATTTCTTTTCCTAAACCTTACCTACATAACTTTACTTGCCCAAATCAAACCTGTATAACTTTATATTGAGTATGTAATGTGATGATGCCATTTGGTTTCTACCGTTTTTTTTCCCCATTAAAGGGGTTTTTTTGGGGAGTTTTTCCTTATCCGCTGCGAGGGTCATGAGGACAGAGGGATGTCGTATGCTGTAAAGCCCTGTGAAGCAAATTGTGATTTGTGATATTGGGCTTTATAAATAAAACTGAATTGAAATTGAATTTGTGGGGCACTAATTCTTTAGATATCATATGTTAAATGCGCATTTTCGTAAGATACCATACAAACTGTTGTATGAGAATATGTTGCACTGATGTGTGTACAACGCAATAGGACTGATGACCCAAATGCAGACGCTGAAGCAAAACCAGTTGAAGAAAAACAACTTTACCAAACCAGTGTCCAAGTGAACAGGCTCACACTCAAGCAGGATAGGCAGAGAAACAAGCAAACAAATCCAGAGGAGCAGCTTTTAGGAGGGGCGGTTCCAGATGGCTGAAACGCAAGAGCACAACATGACAAACTGGCACTAAACTGGTGAAGGACTGATGAGGAAATAAAATGCAGGTGGGGATGATTTGGGAATGTTAACAGATAAGTAGGCAGATGCAGGGGTTAGGTGACCTGAGGCCTGTACTACGAAGCAGGATTTGGAGTTAGCGAGGTAACTTCAGGGTTAACTCTGGGTGTTCAGTACCACCAAACTGCTCTTTTTACCGGGATAAATCACTGTGGCAAGTAATGCTAAACAGCTAACCTGCTCCGGAGCAGGTTAACTTCAGGGTATCGGATCACAGCCTGTCAACACTCCGATCTCTGACCAATCAGATCACTGAAGAAACCCCCCACAAAAAAACAGTACATATTAGTTAGGAAAATCGGTTTCTAAAGTTTAAAATAAATGCAACTTCCGTTTTTCCATTATTATTTAATCTTCACAATAAGGGAAGAAAAAGTCAAGTATTACACGTAACTCTGGGCTTTGCACTTCTCACCTGGCAAAAAGTCAACAGTAAATCATTATTATCAACTTGTTGTCATGTTGCAAGGTGAGCTCAGGTGAACCTGCAGCAGCACAGAAAAATCCACAAGAGTAGTTGTCCTGTGTTTCTTGCATTTGAATCACCCGAAATAAATGGGCAGAGTGAGCATTTGAAGTTCACTAATGTGTGTGTGTGTGTGTGTGTGTGTGTGTGTGTGTGTGTGTGTGTGTGTGTGTGTGTGTGTGTGTGTGTGTGTGTGTGTGTGTG
>NC_065517.1:9424398-9470409 GCF_006386435.1 Epinephelus moara | reverse complement strand
TGTGTGTCTGTGTGTCTGTGTGTGTTTTGATGTGAGGCTATGGCTGTGCATATATGTGCCCATGAATACCCCTTTGTCCAAATGATGTAGTATGCCATGGGTGCCAAGTGTCTGCCCAGTGTTTCAAAAGCCTGGTCAGAGGGCCTCCGAGCCTCATTATGAGCCTGACTGCCATTATGTTGTGGACACACATACACACTCACACATCTACCCATGTATGGATTCTAGTATAAACTCAAACCTGAGACCAGTCCTCAACTAAGACTGATCTTGGTCTAATTCATATCTTAATATTAACCCATGTCTAAAGACTGAAGCTGCAGAAGAACAGGACTTAGGTATGAGAACACCCACTGATCCAAGCACTGATCAAGCACCCAGCCAAGAGAGTCCTGGTCAGGGTGCCAGTGCCGAGGGCACCACCAGGGAGGTGGCACCCAAACAACCCAGCACAAACACTGCATATCTTCAGCAGCGAAAGATCCAGCTTAGCAACAGCTTTGTCTCCGTCCTGTTGGCCAAACTCAAACAGCACAAACACACACATGCACAGATGCACAGGGAATACAGACACACACATTATCCATACTCTCAATGATAGGCTTTTCATGTATAAAACATGCAGGGACACTAGGAGCTAGGAGACATCTGGGGATACTGGGGGGTGTTATATAATACTGGCTGTTAAGATGAATGAAAAGCCCTTTAACAGAGCTGAATATCTGCTGCCGCAGGAGTCAGAGAGAAAAGGTCTCTAGTAATTGATTTTCCAAGGAAAACATCTCCCACTCCACTGCTCAGTGGAGCGCTCCCGACCCAGCGCTGTCCTTATTTCAGCATCAACATTAACAAAAAGTTGAGAATATTTTCTCATTGCTCTCCACCAGGATGTTTCTGGTCATCACGGATCTTTGTGAGTGTCGACCCACGACCTTCGATGTAAAGATCAACTTGAACATAGTATAAGAGCTTTAACAGACTCTTAATCTGAATAAAATATGCTTTCTGCTCCAAGGCCAAGTGCAACTAACTTGACGAGCCAGATGGTTTGTTACGGAACCATCTGAGCAGCCGTCATTGGAAACTGTTTGGAAAAGGTCAAGCACTTTAAAAATACACTTGGCAAGTGATCGGAAGAACTGTCTATTACGAGTTAACTTCAATCAGTCAGATCAACAAACCATAGCAAAGCCAGTTTGTAAATCAAACTCTTAATGAAGCCAGTCAAGAGAAAAGGGACAACATTTTTTCCAACCAGTGAACCTTCAATGCCATTCTTTGCTCTTCTGTCAATGAGGAAATACTCTCCAGTTGTGGTATAATTGATGCTACTACAGCATCAACACTAACCTCACTAGGAGTCGCCATTGTTGTTTTGACCGAACCGTTGCCTCTCTGTGTCGTCACACACACCTAAACCATGCCCATAGTTGATAGTAGCTCCTCACAGGAAATGAGATTGATTTTTTTGTGATCTTGTGATCCTGCGATTCTCACATCTGGCTGCCGTGCAAGTTAAAAGTGCACCTGCTTCCCTCTCCAAGCTGCCTGCTCTATGGTAAATCCTCAACACTACACTGTGACCTCGGTTGTACCATCTCAGGATCTCTTATTGGAATCTTAAAATAAAGGGGAAGTCCACCAAAGTCAAAGTCAGTTTACTAGTCTGTGAAAGCGGACATATAATGTATGCTTTGGCTCAATAAGAGCTTTGTCACTTGAGAAAATAACTCACGTGACTTCACTCTACTATCAAAGCTTGAGCTTGGAGTATGTCCTCTCATTTTCGGCAGTTTATTCATGTCCAGGGATGTACAGTCCCTTCAGTATCATCTGTGTCTGGCCCGGGACTTCTCCTTGGCATTCATGAGGCATCCTAATCAGATGTCTGAAACTTTTAACAGGAAGGAGCAGCAGATTTACTCTGAGCTCCTTGTGGATGTCCGATCGATGCGCCTAAGGCCGAGCTCAAAAGCTCAGCTGCTTGTACCAATGATTTTTTTCAGTTACTGTCATATGACCATTGGTGAGTGATGGAATGTTGGATGATGGATTTTGTCTTCACTGACAGTCCCATGACTTTGTTTCTGTCAAAGCTGTACCTTGCGTATCTGCACTTCCTGAAGAAAACCTTGAGATGCTTGAATTCCAGTCAACCATTTCCCAGCAGAGTAAACGGAATATCCCTTCTAAGTGCAGAGATTCAGTTCGTAATGTGCTGTGCTTTATAAACAGTAAAAGAAGACATCCCAGTGTCCAATGGAGTGGGTGCTGGATCAAGGATATATCTTTCAGAGTAGACACAAGTAGTTCCCAGTAAAAGGATTTTGATCATGTGTAATGTTTCCAGCCAGCTGCTTTTCCTCAGACTTCTGCTCAACAGCTGAAAGTCCCCGTCTTAAATACCCATGATGCCTATAAGTCATGTGGCACACCACGCCTATTGCAAAAATTCATCATTCAATAATAGTAAAGACCACATGATATATTACTTGTTGTAAGGTTAGATATATAGACAGAGGTGACTCTAATGGATAGTATATATGATGTCTATGAGTCCTTTTATAACACTGGGGGTACATGATTTGTGTATATGTACACTGTAAACTGACTTTATTTATGCATATGTGGCCTTAATACTGAGATGTATTTTCTTGCTGTATTGTACCAGTGTTGGGGGTAACATATTACTTTTGTAACTTTTTCAGTTATAGTGATACATTACTTTTTAGCCATAACGTAGAAATATAACACGTTACCAACAGGATTTAGGGTAATATTATTACATTTACAACATCAGGTGACACGTGTCCAGAGTGTTTCCACTCACATACCTACAATGTATCCTGTTCTGCTTTTGCATCCTAAGGTTGAAAGCAGCGAGGATAAGGAGTTGGCCTCCAGTTTGGTACACTCCGGTACACTGGGAACCAGCAGGTGTAGTCGTCATAGTGACTTGATCGCACGCCATTTCATTTGTTGTGCTAACCTCAACATTTTTAATTGTGTTTCATATCAATATGCCCACAAATATTTATCCATATCTCATAATTATCAGAGCTTGATACTCTGCCTGAACCTCCCTGTGTCTGAGGCTACTCATTTATTTTAAAAGCTCTAGCCTATCTTATCTTTTTACATCATCATGCTATTATTAATATAAGCAGGGGATTTTAATACAAAGTGGTAACCACTGTATATGAATGCATGAATGGGTTAGACCTGCGCAGCACTGGATTTGAAATGAACTGTAATAAACTGGTGCTTCTGTGCTTTGATGACCTGCTGTGAAACAACATGAGCCTCATCCATTTAAAATGCCTGTTAGTTCCTCTGAGGTCATTTTGGTGAAAGTAACACAAAAGTTGTGTAATAAGTAACTTTTTACTCTTTACAGAGAGTAATATAAAGTAACTTCTGACTTTAAATTGGTAACTAGTAATATGTTATATAATATATTTTGAGAGTAACTTGCCCAACACTGATTGTGACCAATGATGTGCAGCAGTTGTGGCATATCAGATGTGTTTGTTATATGCATTTAGTATATTTGTGTTCAGATCCATTTGTTTCTATTCTACTAAGCTGTGCTATCCTATTTAATGAAAAACTAGAGTAGTGCCTGTTCAGAACAGGCCTATTTTTGACCTCCGCTGTTGCTACTGGCAGCCATCTTGGCCATAAAATGAAGACAAAGACGACAAAGCTCATTGAACGTTACATTGCTGATGCTTGAAATGTTCAACTTTCCTACAATGTAACATCTACAAAACGTGCAAAACAAAAGATCTGAGTCATGTGGCTGACAATCAAAAATATTGACGATTAGGTTCTAGAGAATGTTTTGACACAAATTTTTGTCATTACAAGTTCAAAAACCACAGACAGGTATGAAAAGGTGGATTTTGCATATTTCACAGTCAGAAGTAGGCGTGGCCACAACGAACAGAAAGGTAGTTGGCTTTATGTGCCATGAACTTAGTAACAGATCTGTATGTCTGTGTACGTGCTGTTGTGTACGTGTGCCTGTATGCACTTATATATTGTATCTGCAGTTTGTTTCTTCCTTCCTTCCTTCCTTCCTTCCTTCCTTTCCTCCCCCCTCCTTCCTTGTGACCTTGCTTCTTGCTGCCAAACTCTTTACAGTTTTGTGCTTTATGACTGCAGAATGGTGGATAAAAACACAGAACCCAACATCCACACACTGCCAATCTGAGCCTTTGTGGCCGGTGAACAAAGGCCAGAAAAAGTGAATAAATAGAATTTTCCATTACAGCATCAACGCGCTGTCATGGCTTGTTTTCTGTTATCATCTTTTTTCATAGATTTATAACTTTATCTCATATCTGCTTCATATGTCCATGTCTTATTGTTTTACATTGCATTGGCTTTTCTGAAGTCTTCAGTTGTTGCAGTGTGTGTTCATGTGTGTGTGTGTTTCTTCTCAGGGGGTAAAATGCTTCGAGTTAAATCTACAGGAGATTTGTTGTTTTTTATTGAAGTTGTCTGGTAACTCTGCTGCTTTAGGGCCCCAGGAAATTAAACCACTGTTAGAAAAGTAGTATTTCTGAGAGGAGCACTGCGGGTTCAAAGACTTTGTCTGGAATCCAGAGTCTCAGGGGTGATTTGCTACCACTGCAGACATGTTTTGACTCAAATGAAAACATTGGGTTTGAAATGAAAGGTGTGCAAATATGTTCGTGTATAGTAATTCCTAAATGATTTGTTTTATTTCCTTTTTAAGCTTGGACAACCTCCCCTGAAATATGCACCTGTCCAAATCTACTTGCGTCAATAAAAAGACGAAAAAGTAGACATGAACAGGTGAGCATTTGTCCTCAGCAGTGTGAACTGCGGTGTAGATGCATTTGTGTAAGTTGCAAACATTCCAAATGTGTGCTTATCCTAAGATTGTGTTACTTTAATTTATTAGCATGTGGAGATAAGACAAAAATGAAGAAATTAAGGAGAAAATAACAGCGTAACTCTGGTGGAGTATTAAAGTGACACTCACATTAGCTTATCAGTGTCTGCTGACTCATTCATGCTCACTATTATTGGCTCATCGAGGCATCATCTGTTTGACTATTCAATCACAGTCATACAAGTGTTCTGGACAGCTTTTATAGATGCTTAGTTTTCAGGAGAGGTGGGAAAAAGTCATCATTCTGCAAGTCACAAGTAGGTCTTAAGTCTTTGCACCCAAGTCCTGAGTCAAGTCCCAAGTCCTAAACTTTGAAATCATGATGTGTTCTTTTACATATAAGAAAATCATGAATGCTTTTTAAAATTTGTATTTATTCATTAAAACATGTTTGTTGGAAGATGTTGTGTCTCCAACTGTGATTTCCAACCCGCATGTTTTACATACTGCAATTCATTTTTGTTGACCACCCATAGTTTTGTATACAAATAAAATTATCTTTGGTATCATTTTTTCCAGCTGGCGCTCAATAATATAATGTCAGTTCTTTATTCTTCTCTCCTGCAACCTGATTGAATGCTATGTTTCAAATTAAGTGGGGAATTAAGTGTCATTTTACTGGGAATATTTAATTAAATATCATGCTTTTTAATCTTTACACTATCAAGTATTTTCAAGTCAAAACGCTCAGGTCCAAGTGAAATCACAAGTCATTGATGCTGAAGTCCAGGTTGAGTTTCAAGTCTTTGATTTTGTAAAGTCGAGTCTAAAGTCATATCATTGGTGTATTAGTTCTGACTCTAGTCCAAGTCATGTGACTCCGTCCACCACCCCACATTCCTCCCTATGAGGTTATGGCTTTGATATTGTTGACTTGTTACGTTTCTAATATTCTATACAAGCGTCTCTGTCTGTCTTAAAGACCATTCATCTAAATCTAACTGTATAACTACAGCATGTGGTTGAGTTTCTGATCAGTTCTGAGATCAGTCAGAAGCTGAGCTGTAACGCACAGGGACACTCAACTCATACAATCATTAGGTACATTCTGTGCTATAGCTTGTGCCCTAATGAGTAAAGCTAACTGCTATAGACTTCCAGCAACACAACAATCAATGCAATAGGCCATGTTTGCTGTGTAACAGTATAGACCAGTCTGCACAGCAGCAGTCTGACTCTTTATTAGGTTCATATTTCCACAGTATCACTCAGGTTCTTCAGACATGTGAGCCAGCCATGTGATATCCCAGTCAATAAAACATTTTGAACCTCATAACCTCAACTTCTGTATTCACTTTACACCTTCCCTCCTGGATCCTTATCATTTCCAATGTTCCAAAAACCCAAGGATCCATAAAGTTACACTGTATATCATGAATGGATCATTAAGAGGATTACTGGGTGCTGGGCATAGGTGGCAGGGCCCTCTTGAAACATGCCTGGGGAGTCTTGACACTGTCTGTGGTCCCTTGTCTGACCTCCAGTCTTTTGATCTAGTCATGCCTTTTCTTAGGTTGGTATGTTTCCATAACAGAGATCCAGGGAAGCATTATTCCAAGCAGAACATGTGACATTCTGTTAACAGCAATATGAAATGTTCTGCTTCAGGGCCCTTGAACTTAGTCTTTGGTAGGAGTTCATAAATATTTTTAACAGCCACCTCAGTGTCCATTAAGAGGTGGGACTAAGACACACATGTGCAAGTCACAAGCAAGTCTTAAATCTATATCTTAAAGTCTCAAGCACATCCCAAGTTATTGTGGTGAGAATAAAGCAGGTCAAGTCGAGTCCCTGCTATAAGTCAAGCAAGACAAGTCAAGTCATTGCTCAGGTCAAGGATGTTACAAGGCAAGTGATGAAATTCTGATGATCCTGTCAAACAGTAACTTTTTAGCTAAGATCTGACCAACCAATAAGCTAATAAATTGCTATTCAAATACGTTTGTGTACCTTTCTTTGTGGATTTTGTGGTGACAGATGAAGTTGGATGTTGTGGTGGTTGTGTCTCTGATCTTTGAGCTGCAGACCTTGCATTCTTACTACCATCAATAACATGATCCTTGATTCCAAATCGTATTGCTTTTTAATTAGTCTGAGTGGGCAGAAGTTCGGTGCATAGATCAGCCTCTCATTGGGCGGAACGAGCCACCCGCTGAAGTCCCACCCTACCACCTCCAGTTGTGTAGCAGTTTTCAACCGTTTTCAACACGTCCTTTACTAACTTTTACGGGGTTTGATCTTGCGGGAATGTAGCCATTTTTCTGCCATGGTTCGCGTCCTGTAGGTGATATTTTTGTGGGTGTTACACCAAAACCTGTTTCCCCCAGCAATATTTTTGCAAGCGCACCGTTGCTGTGGCACCGCCCAGAACAATTGTGATTGGTTGAAAGAAATACAAGCAGCCAGGGCGTTTTTTTCTCCAATCTTAAATTGAGAGTCGGCCCAGCCAGACCTTTATTTTCTTGAGAAAGGTCTGGTGAGCCAGACTACTTTTTAACTAACCCCCTCTATGGGTGCCATTCCATTGTTCCAACGGCTCATAATTCTTAAGTTCAAATAGTCTGGCTAATGTCCCATTGGACCGAAAGGCCAGTGTCCCAAAAACAAACACACATTGTTCTGAAAGGGCTGCTGCTCTATAAATACCTTACACACTCTCCCAAGCACAAGCACATGGCTAATTATTATGCAAAATGATGTCACTGAATCATCCTACGCAGGCATGACTAGCCCTATTCTTCCTCTGATTAGCTTACCCTGATGCTTTTACAGAAACCAATCTCACTCCTGATGCCAAAATCTAACCAAACCAACCAACAAAGGCAACGAGCCAATCAGATGGAAAGTAGGGCGAGTCATGCCTTTGCTATAGTCAAAGGTCTGATGACATCATTCTGCATGACAATTAGCTATTAGAGATTAGAGATTAGATTGTTAGAGAGAGTGCCATCGGTGAAATGAGCATTTGTTTTTAGGTCACCGGGCTGTTGGACACAAGGACTTTTGGTCCGATGGGACATTTTTTGGACTGCTGAGGTTTCGGAAAAATGAACCACCCAAATAATGGCCAGTCTTAGATAGCTGCCCCGTGCATTTGCCTCTGCTCGTCTACTGCGTCCTAGTAGGTTGTCAGGTTTACACGCATGGTCTTTGCAGATGATGTTGTCTTGTTGGCTTCATCAGACCATGACCTTTCACACACACTGGGGCAGGTTGCAGTCAAGTGTATGTGGTCAGCATCTCCGAGTCTGAGGCATCTCCACAGTCCGGAGTCATAATCCTGAGTTCTGTGTGTTTTTAGGTTTAGGCATGGAAAGCAATTTTGTTCGGGAAAGATCATGGTTTCAATTATGTTAAGAAAGTAAATCCGCCCTGACCCTCAAGTCATTGGACATAACAAAATCCAATCCGTCGATACACATCTCTTTTCAACTCTTTTTCTTAATTTAATGGTTGTTGGCAAACAAAAGGTCACATAACCATAACCATTTGGTATATAGTAGGATGAGTAAGATTTCTGGTCTGCAACATAAAGCTGAATCCAGAGGGGTTGCTAACTAGTGGTTATTGGCAGAAGTAGATAAGCATTGATGGTGGATTGATAACTGAGTAGGCCATGACATTCAGCCTATCAAGCCAGTTGAGCCAGCCGCTGTAGTTCAACCTGTGCAGACACGATGTAGATATAAGGCTGCATGGGTTATACTGCAGAGTAATTGCTCTTGCTTGGGTGAGAGCAGGATTTCAAGGCAGTTTCAAGGTACATTTGGTCAGGGTTAGAGAATGGTGTCGCCTGTCAGAGGGCCCAGTAGATTTATAACTGCACAGCCTGATAACCATTACAAGGCCTAATAACTGGTCAAAACATTTTATAAAAGGAATACTGGACTTCAATAGGAATGCTCACCCAACTTTTGGCATATTTCATTCTGTATTGATAATTGGCATCCAGCATGTGGTTTGCACAATCATTACATGCCAAATACAAAGAATTCTGAAGACCTGAAGAGATCAGTAATAAAGATCACGGCACATTTGTGAAAAGAAATGTGATGAGTAATGGCTAGTTTCTCATCAATGACCAAGGAAATACTAACAAATTTAGATTTACTTCATAAAACAACAGCCAATCGGTCGGCTAAGAGGGAGCACCTCATCAAGAGGGGAAGCCTCTTTATTTTGTTGTTTGCTCCAACAGAAAAGAAAACTGTGCATCACCTTGACATTAAACTCACACACACATACACACACACACACGCACAGAAAACCTACTCACCAACCCCACCCACCACCACCCCACAGCACAAGCACACACACACAAAGCTGGTGGGGATCTGTGTGTATGTGTGTTAGTGTGCACTGAAGAACTTTATTGAGCACTGCCTTGACCTCAGTACCTAGTAACTCCCTACGTTAAAGATGATAAAAGAAGGCCCTCTGCTGGACACAAACCCTGGTTCTGAGACCACACACACATGTACACACACACACACACACACACAATCACATAAGCACAGATTGTGAGGGAGAGGATTAGTTAGAAGCAGAGTGTAAGCTTCTCCAAGACAACCTGGAATCTCTTCTGAATGAACCCAAACAGAGCGTTCCAACACGGGAACCAAACAGACCACTGCAGCGCTGATTATTGGTGTGTATGTGTGTGTGTTATGTTCTATAGTTTTGACAATAATTTCTATCAGCTTACTAACCAGACTTCTACTAACCAAATGTAATAGCTGAGATGTGGATACAAGGTCGCAAATATATAGGTCACACAACTAGTCAGACTATGAGAGGAGTTGGGGAAAAGAAAACACAAACTTACTTATAAGAGAAAACATGATGAACAGTAAAATTATTAAACTCATTATTAAACCAACAGTTGTAAACATCCATTACAGGCTCAGAGATGGTGCCAAATCATTCCAGTGAAAGTTTCTTTTCCAGCACATACACCCAAAAAGTTTTGTCTCATCACACAACAGCCCCTTTTTGTGTGAACCCAGTGAAACACTATAAATTCCTTTGAGAAAAGTGTGTATCACCTTTGAACAATTATCATGTCTCACCCCGCACTGTGAGGGCAGACTTTTCACCCCACCTTTAAATTTACTGGTTCAGAACCGTTGTAAATCCCTTTGCCTTCAGATGTGGTCAGACGACCTGTTGGGCGCACAGGTTCAGTTCAAGCTTAGCATACTCCAGCCTCTACCTGTGGCTGGTTGGCATGTCTGCGAAGAGAGACTATGTGTGTGCTCGTGTGTGTCCAGAGCACCAGTTCTTTCTTTTATTTTCTTCCAGTCTGTCCTCTTTCTCTTCGTGTCTCTGTACATTTATGAGGATTCATAAAGCCTTAGAATAAGAGTGATTTTCTTTAAAATTCACTTCATGTCAAGTCTGGACACACCTTCCAAAAAGCATAGTTGTCAGTATTTTGTAAATTCCTCTGAATGGTTAAAGGAATACTTTACCGGTGAACGAAGAATCCAAAAACAAAAAAATTCTTGATGAAGTCATAAAAGGTCCGTGTTTCACAAAAGCAAAACTATGGTATAGCAAAATGTATCAAACCAACAAACCTTTCCAACGGGGAACTGAACTGAAAATGGAACTTTCCTATGCTCTCCTCCAAGCCAGACTCCATTGACAAAAGCAGTAATTTTGCCTCACTGAACAGGGGAGCTGCAGGTCTGCTGCTGCCTCAATCCATCTGTTTTTTTGTGTTATTGTGGTGTTTTAAAGGGTTAGTTTGGACTCACCAGTCACACAATACAAACAACCTACCAATCGAGGCAGCTGTAGACCAGCAGCTCCCATGTTCAGCAAGGTAAAATTGCTGTTTTTGTCAATAAAGTCTGGCTTTGAAGATGGCATAGATATGCTTCACTTAAAGTTAAATTTAAACACTTCTAGCAATAATGCATGTGTTTGGGGAGTACTGAGCATACAACTGGATAAATGAGACTTGGATTATACTGCAGGATTTGTGTGAGAGTTTGTAAACAAATGTTTTGCTGTAGTTTTGCTGTTGTTAAAAACCCTTTCCACTTCAGTTCATCAAAAATCTTCTCAGTTTTTGGATTCTTCATTCACCGTGGGAGCCATGCTAGAAAAACAAAGGTTTTTTTCACAAATTCAACATAACACAGGTTGAGTAATTGATATACAAATGGTCATTTGGGGGAGTGAAGTATTCCCTCAAGTATTGTGGGGTGTAGTACCTCCTGACCCCCTTTAGGGGCCACACTCATGGTTTTATACTTCGACTTATTTCACCTCAGGTGTTCAGAATATCAACACAGCGCAGTAAATTTCTTTGTAGCAAACGTTGATCTGGCTGCTTTATTCTCAGGTAAATGAACAACTCTTTGCTGAAATGCTGCTGCCATTATTCAGCCTGTGAATGCTCGACAGACCCCGAGACAGACAGTCTTCACTGATGGAGGCATAAAGCCCTAGTTTACTTTCAACACTTTAGTTGAAGTTACAGCCTTGCACAGACTGAGCTGCATGAGGTTTCCCTGCAGAGCACAACATTACCTTCTGAATCTGTTGTGTGAGAGGCTTAATTAACATTCCCTGAGTGTTTACAGTCAATTATTCAACACAGTGGCTTTCTGTGGGAGCTACTCATTACTCTAATGCTGTCACAGAGGGAACAAATCCTCTCTTTAAGGGAAAGGAATCCCCAGGGAAAAGATCTTTGAGTGTCATTTTGAAAGCCTTTAAGTTAAGTACTCTTCTGTATGATATCCACTAATCCTGAAAAAATCATCTGAGCAAAAGCAGAAAGAGAAAGTGACCCCGTTTAGTGTTGCGGTTCAGTGCCTCCCAGCTGGTGACAATGTGCGCAGCCAAGCTGTGAGATGTGGGATGGAGTGTTGAGCTGTTTAGTATTTAAAGCCCACGTAAATATACAGAAACCGTTTAAGGACTCTGCACTGCGCCGTTTCCCACACTGCTGAGGGTATACAACCTTCCCTTGCCAAGGTTTACAATTTGATAAGTGCATGCATGTTACAGGGTCATTGTGCATATCCGCTGGTTTGATATAAAACAAACCAACTGCCTCCCTGCCCACACACATGCATACACAACGTACAGACACACTCACACGGCACGTACTGTATGGACACACAGAGATACACACACATTGAAACCCTCCCACCACTAAACAAGCATGTAGCTCTGCCGCTGCCGAGCAAACATGCAATTACACCTCGTTCTCAGATGCTCCTACTTCCTTTTTTACACATTCACTCTTTTTTCTCTTCCTGTCGGTTCATCTGTATGACCACAGGCGGTGTCACATGTGGCTGAGGAGACGCCATGAGGGTGGATATACATTGGGACATTAACATTCCTGATGGTTTGCTCTGGTTACTGTGAAGGAGCTGCTTACAACTTAGTTAAAGTCTGGGGTGAGAAGTAACAAGCGAAGAAAGGTTCTTACAACTGAGTTAATAATAGACAGGAACTGTACTACATATTGCAGGCAGATCCAGGATGACCCTCCCAGAGAGTAGGCTACAAGGAGTTTAGCAGCTTACTTAGTCAGATAGGGCCTGATCTGTCTGTTATATAGTGCAGAGCAGCATGCCAATTGATAGAGGCTCAGTGAAAGTCAGTTGGTCATCAATCACAATGCCGAGATTTCGAGCAGACTGGATACTAATGTTGTGCTGGGCTGAGGGACTGGCTGGGATCAGCCTTAGCGAAGTGCTGGGTGTCGTCAGCATAGTAGTGGTAATAAAAGACTTATTACAGACACATACAGACACACATGGCTGATTATTTACTGCTGAATTACAGCTCACAACTTGTACCAATGGCTGACGCTGCTCCGGTGTGAGTGTTTTTGCTGGCTAGTGAAACATTCTGGTGCAGACTATTTACTGGAGTTTACCAGTCGCTCATGCAGCATTTCTCGGCTTTCAATGTCCAATAGTCCACCACTCACATTTTCATCACGTCTCGTCTTGTCAATGAAAATGAAGCATAGATTTGGTTGCTTGGTTATTATTATCAAGATCTATTTTTAGCTTGTTTTTGTCATGGAAAAAGGTTGTTGACGAAAATTTTTTATTACACTTCTCATCAACAACACCGGTGCGGACACAAGTATACTCAGGCAACGTAGCACATGAACCACTAAGCATTAGCAAAATGACGAGAGGCTAGCAGGTAAAAGCTTTCCCTGTGATACAAACACTCTGCTACTGCCCTCCATTGGCCTGTGACCACATTCTCTGTGGGTCAAAAAAAAAACAATAATTCTCAACACATTTTGTTTTAAATGCTGCTCTGAATTGTGCAAAGAAGTGTGTGACATCACCTTCATCCAGCTGAGCCCTGCCCACCTGGAAAGAGCACAGAGGAAAAACAGAAATCTGATATGCAAAAAAAATAACGTTTTTTGTTTTGCCAGCACTGGGAGGCCATTTGGGGAAAAATAATATCTCAGAATGGACAGCATGAAGATTATGAAGTGAGCTGAGTGAAGGTGCTGCCATTATATCTCTCACACTGAATCAGAAATCATAAGCAAAAATAAGGAAAGGAATCTGGAAATGCACCCAAACCAAACCTGCTGTCGTCCACAGAGACAGACAGAGCCAGCACATATCCCAAAGCTCCACCAAACCAAGGAAGATCAGTAGCACTACAGCAACAGTTAGAAAATACAAGGGCTCCATGGGGCTTTCTATATCTGAAGTCCTTTTTTCAGTAAGACTATAATTTACACTGATGACCAAGACATGACTCAGTACTCCTACTGGATACATGATCATTGCATGTGTGAAGCCTCCTCTCCAGGTCCAGTGCTCCTTGCTACATCTCAAGTTCAGTTTTAATAATCCTGTTAGATCAGTACAAACAAGCAGAGAGGAAGCAGAGGGGATAACATCAGATTATTGACGAAGAGCTGAACTTGCCAAACCAGATCAGCAACAATATGCAATCACTTTATACTATTAGTGCTGAGCCCTAAACTAGGTCCCAATGTGACATTCTCAGTGGTATTTGCTGCTCTAATTGGATTAACACCTCAACACATATGCTGCCATTTAACAGGGAGCTAAATTGGGGGCAGTTAGATTCACTTAAAAATAGAAACATTAATGGTGTGAAACAAAACCGTGATTTCTTTAACTAGTTCCCATGAAGTTCTTGCTTCATTTACTGATGCCGATTTAGCCACATTACACGTGTATTGTGAGTTTGGGATGTGACTGCCAAACCTGTAAATCCCAATTTATTTGCCTCAGTCTTCTAATCATTGCTGCAGAGAATGGAACATTTGTGCAACAAAAATAAGAGGAATGCTGTACTGAAATGTTTAAGTGTTACCTCACAGTTTTCACATGAATAATGTTCATTTCACTTTATCATTGATGTTTCTAGTTTGTTTGGAATAACTGAAGTGCACACAGAGTTGATTCAAGTGGAGGTGTGTACTTCACACTAAATACAAAGTGAACTTTAGAGGCAGGGCAATGGCCAGCCCACTCACCAGAATAAAACGGTGCCATTGTGCATTTCCACAAACCATTGATATGTTGCATTTGTGTGTTTCACACATAACAGCATTTCTATGGTGACACTTTTCAGATTACATGTATATGTTTCTCACTGGGAGAAGGCAGGGGTGATGTGAGACCTCAGTGAGACAGCCTCCAAACAGCAGACAACAGAAAATGTGTATTTTTTAGAAAGAGTTCAGGACATTTCCAGCTGTTTTTGTTGTGACAAAAGCTGGTATTTTTATGAGAGTTCAGCACAATTAAATATGCATTTGCAGCAACAAAAGCAGGTAATTTTAACCATAGTACAGGACATTTCCAGTCCTCTTCGTTCCAAACAAACCGCGTATTTTAACCATATGTTTTTTGTGCCTAAACCTCACCAGACGTTAACCACAGCATTGTCACAACATAATGTAAAGTTTTCAAATATCCACCACATATAAAATGTAGAAATGTAAGATCCATGGTGTGCAGAAACCAAGCTGTAACCACCAAGGCTGAAAAATGAAGCCAGTCCAAAAGTCCCAAAAACTGCAGTTCCTCTAATGGACACTTGAGGCTGACTCCAAAACAGAGTCAATCTCCATAGACCCCCATGTTAAAATGCCCAATTTCACAGCAGAAATAAACACGTTTACAGCCTGGTACAAAAAATGTTTTTTGTCTCTAAAGCTAATTTCAGTATTTATGACAACTGTATGGGGGAGAATTTTTACCAGTTTACATTTTATTATGGCTTAAAGGTACTTGAAGGGTTGTCTGGGAGGTGTCACGACAGTCTGTGAGTCAAATCCACCTCTAACTCCTCCACAACTCTACCCTGTCGTCTAAATATGATCACTTCTGGCTCCAGAAAACCAGGATGGGTACAACCAAAATGCCAAACTCAAGACTTCTAAACTGTCCACAAACCAATGGCTGACGTCATGGCAGCTGCATCCATTATTACAGCTTATGGTTGAAACGTCCCATGTAAGTTATCAGTTATAGGCTGAGCGGTAAAAGAAGTACAGCACATGCAAGTTGCACACATATGGTCTGTGCTTAGACTGATATTCAGTACCTACAGCTGGGGTGCCCAGTAGCTTACCTGGTAGAGCAGACACCCCATGTACCACAGGGTGTGACCTTGCTGCAGCAGCCCAGTTTCAATTCCAATCTGTGGTCCTTTACTGCATTTCTCTCTCTCCCTCTTTCACTCTTATGCTGGCCTATCAAAAAAAAGCCAAAAAACAACAACACTATACCTATAGCTAACATGTCTGTAGGCTACACAGAAGCAAATAAACACAGACTCCTCAAACAATAGTTAAGTTGTTGCAAATTAAAGGTGCTGCATGTGAAATTCAGAGCATTAATACAGCAGCAAACTATGTTATGTAAAGATATAGTGGAGTAATGGCATCCTGACCCAAGGTGGTTAGAAGTACTGTATATATTATCAATCTGCAACAGTAAAGACATTTTGAAAGTTACCTAATTCTGCCCTGATATATGCCCTTTATTAAGGGATAGGCTCTTAATGAACATATTTGCAAAGTTGGAAGATGTTCACACTGAATGTATGTATGCATAAGCTCACTAACAATCTTTTTCATCAGTTTTCTGATAATATTGGCTCCTGGCAGATAAAGCATGATTCGTGTTTTTATGGTTATAGTCAACAGATGACCAAATTTAAAAAGATTTGGAAGATCTGGAAACAATGACTGTCTGTATTACATTTTGTGCTAATCCATCTAATAGATGCAGAGATGTTTCTGGACTGAACCCAGCTGGTACGGGACATCGTGGTGACGTTGGAAACATGTTGGACTCTAACACTGGAGAGACATTAAATTTTGATGTTTTAAATGTCTAATGATGTTAGAATTTCAAGTTGTGGTGATGTTAACATTATGACATTTTGCAGACGTTGGGTTTTGGTCTCCATACCTCACAGCTAAATGTCATTATTCTACGTCAAGATGACGTTGGCATGAGACGTTTAAAATGCTTGGATTTTGGTTGCTTAACACAACTTAAAACCCACAAAATATCAAAATATCTGTCGTCAGTATTCTACAACAAACTGTCATTGGAATTTGACGTCCTGACATAGGATTTTGGTGACCCGACGTCACATCCTAAATTTAACCAAATATCAGTGTCTAATGATGTCATTGGCCAACTGGGAATTGATGGGCCAATTGACTGATAGACTGACCATCATTGTCATTAATAGAGCCATACCAATAACATGGCTAAAAACTGGTTTTGTTATGCCGATGTTAAGGCCAAACAAATACATTAAAATCACTTAAAAAAATACATTCTTGTCCTTTGGAGTAGGAGTTAAAAAAACTGTCCATGAAGTTAGCTCCTCCCTGAGTTTTCAGCTGCATATCACAGTCTTTATCACTAAATGGAGATCACTTAGTCATTAAAAGACTTAAGTATGGACCTGAAGTGACAGCTGTGGGGAACATTACATCAGTGAAACAGCAAAAACATCAGCTGTATGCGAGGGACATTGCGCAATAGCCAGTGGATGATCCAACATTGATTCAACAGACCCCACTGGCTAGAAAATAGCACACATATAACATATATGTTATGTATGTGTATATATATTCATACCTAGGCCCTGCTAGTAGTGGGATTAAACAAGGACAGAACTGTCACATCACTGAATAACTGAATACAGGCCAGAAACAACGCAGCACTGAGCATTTAGGACCCACACAGTGAAAGTATTACAGCAGTGACTGTTTAACATGCTGTAGGCTTAACAAGGCCCCATTAGATTACCACTTCAGCACTGCAACAAATTAATTTGCACAAACAGCGTGATTATCTCTGTTTTTCCTCACGATCCTCTATGCACCTTCAAAGTACTAATTGACACACACACACACACATGCACATGGCAGTGAACAGACCCTTCCTTATCCACTGGGAGTATTTATAGCCCCAATAACTCAATCTGCTTCATTAGAAGTCACAATTCTGCTAGAGAGGCCTTTCACGGGGCACAGAAGAAGAGCGCATTGTTGAATTCTTCTTGATCTGAGGCCCTGCCGCAGCCTCCACTGCTCCATCATGCTTCAGCCGTGTTAGTCTGGCTGTAAAAGTCCATCGCAGTGAAATGCAGTGAGTAACTCACAAAGGTTATCGTCTCCTGGGGTTAGAGTGTGTTTGTGTGTGTGTGTGTGTGTGTGTGTGTGTGTGTGTGTGTGTGTTAAGAGAGACTGTGCAGATTGGAGGATGTATCCAGAATGTCTAAGTAACTTCACAATAGGAGGTTGCGCTGTGAAAAGGCCAGAGCAGAGCAAGGACAAAGAGGGAACCTGGCCTCCTGAAGTGCACCCACGGGTGGGGGTGGGAGTGAAGGGAATCTGCTGATTGCAGTGTTTAATGGTACTTTTAAGAACTGAAGGTAAGCCTGTTCTTGTAAAGTGTTTCAGGGCAAAATGGGCTGAAATGTTGATTCATCAAACTAATGACAGAAAGACTGCGTAGGATTTATGAACATGTGACTCTCCCTTCCTTTGATGGTACTTTTAATCACTCTGTATACATAATCATGTGACAGGCGGTCACTGCATGGACTCCAGCAGCAGCTGTTGATTATTCAGCTGACACTGGAACTACATTCCATGTCCCTGCTCACAGACACTGATGCAGATGTTGTATCATACGGCTTAAGACCTCAGTATGCTCAAAACAATAATTATCAGTTAGATCATCTACCAATGTCTGAAACCTCCCCACCAATGGTGGAGTCCAAACAGACAATCTGACACAACCTGATCTCACAGGAGTATGTGAAATGACCATGACCTCTTAATACCCCATTACGTGGTGGTGGCACATAATGTGTTAAAATTACCACGGAAACAATGGCAATGGAAAGTCATTAACGAACAGTAGCAGTTTTAAACACATGGTTAACATTGTAAAATGGTCAGTGTTCATATAAAGGTCACAGTTTGGTTAGGTTTAGGGGAAAAAATCCTGGGTCTGAAATTATACACTATCGACTGCACAGCCAATGTGTGTGCTATAGTTTAACACATATTTGTGAGAATGAACAGTAATATGTATCTTTTCGGAGACACTGAGCATTATTGATTTTACAGGACAACATATTCTCATAGAACGGTTCATATGATATCCTACGAAAATGCACCCCACGAATGATGTTACATCCTAAACATATAGTTACATAATTAACGTAAAGTCACGGAGGTTAGGTTTAGGCAAGTAAAGTTAATGTAGTAAGGTTTTAAAAAAGAAACATAGCCAGGACGTACCTTAAAATGACTTCAAGTTCACTTAAAGTTCACATGGTTCCGAACATGCGTCGTTTCCTGGGGAAAGTCGCCATCCACCACCCCCAACCCACCTCTTTACAAGGCTGTTCAGGATTGCTTCCTTGTTTACTCCCTTCAGCACAATGGTCACGTGATCGCAGCCTTTCAAAATATGTGGGATATATGTACGAATTTGGGTGCATTGGTTGTCATAGGAAAACATATGAACATTTTATGAAAGCAGCCTGTTCGGGGCTGTATTAGTTGCTGTCTGCCATTGTCTGCTATGAATTTTGTCATTTATCGCATTGCAGTGTTCAGTGTTTACATACTGTAATATTTCACCAGAAATAGTATGCAATTCATGCACTATTGGTTTCATGCTAAGGCTTCAGACATACTAAAAAAATCTCACGT
The DNA here is from genome assembly GCF_006386435.1 of Epinephelus moara. Classification (NCBI taxonomy): domain Eukaryota; kingdom Metazoa; phylum Chordata; class Actinopteri; order Perciformes; family Serranidae; genus Epinephelus; species Epinephelus moara. The sequence goes on along the minus strand of NC_065517.1, from coordinate 9,451,246 downwards.
ACTGTTTTAACATACTAAGTAGCATGTTATTATGGAATTTTAGATGCAGACTTAAGTAAAAGATTGTCGTTTTGGTTAAAATCAGTATATACAAAATACTATTTTTTACCCGAGAATTGAGAAGGTATACCTGACCTACTCTGCCTTACTCTGCCTCTAATTAGCTTACCTTGATATTCTTACCCTAACCCCAACCAATCTCACTCTTCTCGCCTAAACCTAATCAACCCAACCAATGAAAGCAATGAGAACTATTCAATAAAACACAGTAGGGTGGGCCATGCCTTCACCATCATAGGGGAAAAAAATGCATACGGGACATAAGCGCATTGCAACGTGATGTAACTGTGTCACAAAATTTCATGTAACATGATGTATTTGCGTAAGGTATGTAAGTGTTAAAAGTTGAAATAACTCAACCTTGAAGTTTGCTTTTACAGGGGACACAAACAGCCATCTCCAGGGTCAAAGTCCTGTGTTTGGTTGACCTGTCCACCATGCAGAACTCCTCCTCAGCAGACTTTTTTGCTCTTTATACTACCAGTGGTGTGATGTCCAGGGACTTTGTGTGTCCACAATGACAGAGGATCCTAATTAACTTTCCATTGTCATTGTTTCCATGGTGCCTGCACATAATTTTAACACATTACGTACCACCACCATGTAATGCAGTGTTAAGAAGTCGTGATCATTTCACAATTTCTGTCAGACCAGGTTGATCCGACAGTCACGGTCACCCTCTGCTGAAAGTGCACGGTTATCCCCATTTGTGTGATTCATGCCATCAAAAATACAAAGAGTTGCTGGAGAGGCAGCGGGATGCAGCCAGGAGGAGGCTGTGACGGCAGGCCTTTTACCCCACCTTCCACTGATCAGAATGGACCCATTACAGGTAAGACGGAACCAACAAGAACGAAGCACACTAGAAATTGTCTTTCTATATACTGGTTCAAGCCAGTTTGGACCTCAGGACAAGCAAACATGAGATATGATTATAATGAGCAGCTCCCAGTTCCTGTGAATGACAAAAACAAGGAGCTGAAGGTCGAAGTATGAAAAGCCCTACTGTTAGCTATGTCTCTGTTGCATGCTCTGTCTGTGCATGTGTATAATGAAGGGTGATCATTCTGCTGACACATGCACACACACGGACAGGTGCCTCTGTCTGTTTTGATGATAACTTTCTGCAGGGATTCAACACATTAAGATTATTATTGAAGAGGATCTTAAAATTACATCTTTAATAATATGAAGCCAGGCAGATAACAGTGGTCACAGGCACTTTGTTTCGGCGACATAAACACCAAAAACCAGGAGCCAAAAACCATCTATAGACTATTTCCCACTGTGGTATTTATAAAACCAGAATGTGCAGTGAAAATGTGTGAATTTCACACATACTTCAGACATTCATATCCATAGTTTCTAGAGTAATTTGAGGGCGATATCATAAAAAAAGCTAAAATGGAAAAGATAGAATAAAATCATACAATCAGTCGTCACTCATCATGTGGGTTTTTTCCCCCTCTATCTACAAAAGGTTCAGGAAAGACAGTGGCACCCAGTAGCACCCTGCTTGCACCCATCTCCATCGCCAGGACCTATGGTGGATACTCATGTCACAAGGCCTATTATAAGATGGCTGATTACATTTGGTTTCACCTTTAGGCTGATTATGTATTTTTTGTCATGCCATTGTATTAGCCTATAGGCAACAGAGCATAAAAGGGTTAACTTAGATGCCACATAACTCACGTCCTCCACCAATAACAGCTTCATTTTTCCTGCTGGAAATCACTGTCTGACAGTAAGGTGATTAGTACACTTGTAAAGTGTACACTTAAACTGACATTGATTGTTTAGGTGAGACTTTTTTTAGGTGGCTAAAATACATTTTGCTGCTGACCCCTCCACAGCAGTAGATTTCGTAGCTTCCGTGTTGGACTCCAGGCTGCTTCTCCAAACTGGGCGTGTGCCGACTGATATCTACTGTATGTGATATACTGACTATGGATAAGTATCCCATAACCCCACTTCAAACAAACTGAACTATCTGTTTGTTATTTGTGTGGAGGGGGTCAGGGGGCATGTCAAATATTTTTTTAATCTCTGGGGAGGGACAAAAATTTTTTATTTATTTACTTATTTATTCAACTTTTTTTTTCAACTTTTAACTGTGAAACTTTCAAACACCAAGAGTGAATATTCAAAATCTAATAATCTCTGCTATTTATTCAGGTGAGAACTCTTACCTCTGTGCTGTTTGCTGGCTGCATTGGTTCCAATACCTACATTTGGTGTGAATATTAAGAAATATACATATATACACTGAACAAAAATATAAACCCAACACTTTTGTTTTTGCTCCCATTTTTAATGAGCTGAACTCAAAGATCTAAAACATTTTCTATATACACAAAAGACCATTTCCTCACAAATACTGTTCACAAATCTGTCTAAATCTGTGTTAGTGAGCACTTCTCCTTTGCCGAGATAATCCATCCCACCTCACAGGTGTGGCATATCAAGATGCTGATTAGACAGCATGAATATTGCACAGGTGTGCCTTAGGCTGGCCACAATAAAAGGCCACTCTAAAATGTTCAGTTTTATCACACAGCACAATGCCACAGATGTCACAAGTTTTGAGGGAGCGTGCAATTGGCATGCTGCTATATATATATATATATATATAGTTATTTATGGTGGAGGAGGGGTCAAGGAAGAATATTTGTGGCTTCGGGTCACACCCCAGCCATCCCCCTCCAATAACTAAAGAACAGTCCCTAACCTAACCTAACTCTATAAGTTACAGATATATGAAAATATTAAGGTTGTATTGTTGGTGTTATTGGTGGAGGACGTATGGCTTATTCAAAAAACCAAACGCATGCTATCATATCCTGATGATCGTCTCTGGTGTACACAGTTCACCTTCTTCTCCAAGCCTGGGACCAGACGGAGGACACGGGCCCAAGCCTGAAGTTCTGCAGCTAGACTTTTCTCAGAAAAGTCACATTCATGAAGTAAGTTTATGTGTTGTTGTGTTTTGTGTGTAACAATGGAGCCATGGCTTTATTTCCCTGTTAATGATTATTTTATTTCATGCTGTGGAAATTAGTCTTTTGCATGTGCACACAGTTTCACAATGATTGAGATTCATAAAACAGCCTATTTCCCAAAATGTTGAACTATTCCCTTAACTATGCTGCAGTTGCCATGCAGAGATATTGTAAGGATAATTAATGAAAAAAAACATTGGCAGTGATCATTACAAATGTCGTCATTGAATGTAATCTGGGGTTTGCTCAATGGTCCAGTATCAAAGTTCACTCCAGTGAGCGGGTTGGACAGATTGCACGAACCGTTCTTTGATGGTTATTTTTTCTGGTTCGTATTTGTATTTAATTGTTAACTCCTCTCCCACCATCTGCTTACAGGACTGACCTCATTTCATGCAGTGTTGATACCATAGCTGTGACTTCAGCCCTCACTAATGATATCCTGTCTTTGTAGTTCCCCACCTGACTGAGCTTACTTTCAATTGGCAGATGAGAGAATGGTACATTTGGGTGCTTCCATATGGTTTTGCTCTGCTACTTTCACCCACGCATGCATCCCCACCCCAGCCCCCAACCCAACACACACACATAGGTACATACACACAATCAAAGACACATGCATACACTACCGCATCAAGAAGTTACAAGCCATTATATAACCTTCACACCTCTGTGCCCTACTAATACCAAGGATATCCTGTCCAGTGGATGAGCTACATGTCTAACAATGTACCCCTTTATTGACTGGCCACCTGGGGTTGTTAAATGTAAGCAACTGTGCACTGTATCTTTGTGTCCCAGGCTCTTGTGTACTACAGAAAGCGTCAGTAAAAACAAAATGAATATGCATACGATCAATGTGCGAGGCAGCTGGCACACAGGTTTTAAAGCAATCGTATTAACATTTTATGGCTGTGACTTTTTGTATTGTGTGCTAGCACTATAACAAATTTACAAGGATGGTTGGAGCTGGTTGGGAGTCTCACAGTTTCACTTGACCCAGCATGGACCTGCTACAGTCCAAAATGAGAGACAGTATAGGGACATATAGTATATTGTATGAGACATTTACAGTCAAGATTTCCAGTGACCACATGTTCTAAGCCCACTGTATCATTTTGTGGGTATTTGATTGTGCTGTGTGAGTACTGAAGGAATACTTCAATCATTCAGTCCATGTTTAGTTGAATTTGTGAAGAAAACTGCTTTTCTCGCATGCCCCCACAGTGAACGAAGAATCCAAAAACTGAGAGAATTTGAGTAAAAGCGGGCCACATTTAACAACAGAAAACTGTATCAAAACATGTTTATAAACTCTCACAGAACTCGTGCAGTACAAGTCTCATTTGTCCAGTCGTATGTGTAGTATTTGCCAAACACATGAATTTGCACTTCAACATTGCTATCTAAAACCCTTCCATATACGAGTAGTGTACCTGCCAGCGCATGCATTAGAACTTTGCTCGTGCGTCCGTTAAGAAGCACTCAAAAGCATGCGCATAGCCAACACGTGCTACTCGTCCGTTCTTGAGCTTGTTCAACACATTGTCACTCAGACCTCATTACATGGAAATGTTTTGTCATGGACTTTCCACAACCACATATGACGTGCAAGGAACCCTGGGTGCATTGGTTGCTGACGCTCTGGGAAACAGTGTCAAGTTCTGCCTGTTACATGCATGGTCTTCTTTCAAAATACACTTACATTTTCACAGGAAATTTTTTTTTATATATAGTTTATAGGGCGGCATGGTGTAGTAGTGGTTAGCACTGTCACCTCATAGCAAGAGGGTTCCTGGTTTGATCCCAGGAGGGGGCCCCTATGTGCGGAGTTTGTATGTTCCCCCCATGTCAGTGTTGGTTTTCTCTGGGTACTCCAGCTTCCTCCCACAGTCCAAAGACATGCAGGTTAATTGGTGACTCTAAATTGTCCGTAGGTGTGAATGTGAGTGTGAATGGTTGTCTGTCTCTATGTGTCAGCCCTGTGTCCAGGGTGTACCCTGCTGGGGTAGGCTCCAGCCCCTCGCGACCCGAAGGGGATAAGCAGTTACAAAAATGGATGGATATAGTTTCTCTCAGATTTAATGCAATACATCAGTACAACCCGCAATTTGACTTTTTTTTTTCCCTTCAACAACAAACACACATGGTTGGGTTTAGGAATAAAGAACAGGGTTTGGCTGTATAATCCTTTGGGATGTGAGCACCGCTCTCACAGGTGAAAGTCGATGTTTGTTGGACCCATCCACCACCAGTCCTGCCCACCCTATTAAAACTTTCGCTGCCTTATTTTTTGTTCTTGCCCTGCTGCAGTCCCCCTGACGCCACCAGCCGCCATTAAAGGAAATGGCCACTTTAGAATGAAAAACAGACAGTACTTACCGACAAGACAAGAAGTCCAGTGTAGTTTTTTAATCCACAGAAATCGTTCGGGGTATCGGAGGCCATTTCCTTTAAACTATAACGGTGACCAGCTGCGTATCATGCCGATCGTTAAAGGACAGCTGTTTTTGGCGGCCAGATTTTGACAACTTTGGAGTGAGACCGGGTTGGCTTGTTTCAAATAGTTTTGAAATAGTTTTAAAAGTTTTAAATTATGAAGAGTTTTAAATCGTAAGGTTGTAGTGTAAATGCATGTGTTTGGGAAGTACTGAGCAAACAACTGGATAAATGAAACTTGGACTATACTGCATGAGTTGTGTAAGAGTTTGTAAACAGATGTTTTGATGTAGCTTTGCTGTTGTCAAATGTGTACCCCTATTACTTTTATTCGTCAAGAATTTTCTCTCTTTTTAGTTTCTTCGTTCACCATGAGACATGCAAGAAAAACAAAGTTTTCTTCACAAATTCAACCTACCATGGGGTGAGTGTTATACAATACAACATACAAATGATGATTCTGTGGATGACATATTCCTTTAATAGCCAAATTATTGCACTGATTTTCACTGATCATTTTCTTTCAGTATATGTAATGGGCTCTCGCTGCATTTTCAAATTATCTTAACTGCCTCTGGCAATTGTTTCTTTGGAAGCCATGGGGGAAAGATGTCATAAAACTTCCTTCAAACTGTCAGTGTAATGCATGATAATCTTGCAGTGAGTGCTCTGTGGTGTGTTTGTCAATGCTCGCCAATGTACTGCCAGCAAACCATTCTGGTCACCACGCTGTGTTGTCTTGTTGTGCACATCTTTTCTTCAGCACATCTTTCTACTGTAGAATCATTCTGTGGTGCAGGATTAGAGGGTTGTGGCTGAATTTCAGAGTTTACTCGAATTACTACCTATGTTAAACTGAAATAGCGCAGTATGTCAAACGTATACCAAGTTACACACAAAAGTTGTTTTGTTGGTGAACCTTGTGAGTTGCAATGGAACTGAATTTTGTAACCTTACCTCTGTTTAGTGTTGCTGTTATCCCTCGCTTCATATGAGCTAGCTGCTAGGCTAATGTATACAATGTAAAATGCCATAAGCCCATGCTACAAACGTTAGCATGTTGTATTTGTGGGGAAAATGTGTCCAGATAAAGACAAGTGCTTTGTCTGTGAATCCTGCAAGTTATAGTGAAGCTTATTTGTGTACTTGTGTTTGAAATTGTCTCTATTAAGCCATGTTTAATGTGTGTTTTGGGTGTGTTTAAATCAACTAAACTTCACTTCACAGAAACCCCGCTGCCGACTAGCGTTTTGGTCGTGTAACTACAGATTGACATAGACACACCACCGCACACAAGTATAAATGCTCACAATGGCGTAGACGACGTACGTAGTTTACAGAGCCGGCTCTGCGTAGAGCTGATGCGCAAGTATAAATCCCGCTTTACTTGTTGCCTCTAAAATGTCATGCTTGTTTTGTGAGTGGTGCAAGAGGAAAGGTCACAAGATCTTTGAAATCAAAGTATCCATTTGGGGGCATTACTGTTATGTGATCAGAACATTTTATAGTGGCCTACAGCCATTAGATTATGAGGTATCTTTTGGATAGTGTTAACTTTTTGAACCCGAGGAAGGCTCACTTAGTGTCTAAAATGGAAAGAGTTCATGTTGTGTGATGCATAAATGTGTTCAGTAACATTAGAGATGATCTGTGCCATTAGATTTTGATACTTCTAGTGTACATATGGAAATATTGCTGCAGCTGTGGCACTGGAGGAGAAATTAGGAGTTAGCATTTGTCATTTGTAAATATCCTTTAGTGACAATGAACATCTACACCAAATTTCATGGTAGTTAGTCTGGTAGCTGTTGAGCTGCCTTGCTCTGGACCGCTGTGTAGCACAGAAACACTGCTATCACCCTCCTCAGGCCCCAGAGCCAGAGGAGCAGAAATCAACGTTGTTGTGGCAACGCAAAACACCACCTGTTTTTGAATATGAGCTGTAAAAAAATTAAATTATAGCTGTGATATGTTTAGTGTGTTTGCAGTGCTTTCTAGATAGTAAATGCACATGGACAAAGAAAAATACTGTAGAAGTACACACACACACACACACACACACACACATGAGTATGACATATGGTCAGTGATGTCTTCCAGCTAGTCTTGCATTGTTCTCGATGGCCTCTGGTAACTTATTGTTTCAACCTGTTGAGTTTCTCACCAGGACTCTCTGATCTCAAGTGCTGAAACATGTGTTGTGGTTGTTGCATGATTCTGGCTTGCAGGTAGTTTCAAATCATTCCCAAATCTCCAAAGAAATTAATTTTATGTTGTTTTGAAAAAAGAACTTCCTGCGAGTAAAGAGAAACAAAGACGAAAAGTAATGGGCTTCATAATGTTTGGAAAAAGAACTTCCTGGAAGGGAGGAGAGAAACAGACAGAGCGAAAAACTGAGGAGGTGTGTTTTATTGCTGCGCTACAATACAAAAGTCTTAAAAATAACCACTTTTTTGGTGAGATCATTTATTTTCAATTTTGGGTTTGAAGGAGGGGGGATGACATACAGCACCAGTTTATAGAAAGAGGCATACCTATTGAGTTACTCTTAATCAAACATTGTTTGAAAGTGCAGTAAAATTCATGCTTTGGCAGTCTAGGATGCTTAATACCCACTTGGCCAACTCCGAAACATATTTATCCATTAGGCTAAAAAATAAATCTGCCGAGGTCAGCAGTAATGCCGCTCTTTTTTTTCTTCTTCTTCTGGGTCTTTTTTGTCCTGCTAGACTTCAATATTAATCAAGTAATGAGAGAGAACAACAACTATAAAACCAATGTCCAAGTTCTCCATCCAATGGAAAATGTTTGTTCTTTCCAAACATTCTGTGTTCCAGCTCCACAGCGCAGTTGAGTATGCAGCCTCTTACCTGCTCTGAAACCACACACACACACACACACACACACACACACACAGCGGCTAGGTTTAGGTATTAGTCAGGAATGCTTTGGTTCCACTGAACACATTTAAAATGCCAAACAACTCTACATGTCACAGAATTTACAGGAAACCAGGATGAATTATTTTGAGGTCAGGGTCAAAGGTCAGTTATAAAGTCCTGGCCACTTATAATTGTTATCATTGTTCAGTACTCTTGTATGTTAAAGAAGGCGATCATTCTTGCTCAGCTCTACATTCACTGTAATGTTCTTTGGCAATGTTATACTCAGCACTCAGTCATGATGTGATGTCAGCTGTAAAGGTTAACGGCTTCATAGCTGCCTTACTGAGCTGTTATATGAGGTTTGATCTGCCCCTAGAGGACGGTGGTTTTTCTGCAACATGGGGGAATATGAAAGAGGTTTTTTTTAATAAAATAATTTACATTATTTTTTTTATTTTATTTTTAATTCATCACCATGTTGGAGAAAATAATAAACTTATGGTGTTGTCTGGTTGTCTTGTCGTTGCTGGTTTCAATGATGTAGTGTTCCTCAAGTGTACCAGCAGAGATGTTAAAGGGACAACTCAACCCAAAATCAAAAATACATATTTCTCCTCTTACCTGTAGTGCTGTTTATCAGTCTAGATTGTTTTGGTGTGAGTTACAGAGTGTTGGAGATATCGGCCGTAGAGATGTCTGCCTTCTCTTGAGTATAATAGAACTAGATGGCTATTTTGTGGTATGGTGGAATGACTGACCTCATTCAAACCAATAAGGGGGGCTGATTTTCAAATAATTAGGTATCAGATCAATAAAAACACTTTACGAGTATTTAACTTCTCATCCATATGCATCTGAAATTTGAATGGAGATTGCCTAACCCGATTGCATGGCAATTGTTAGCAAAGATGCACATATCAATGCCTGAATCCAGCACAAATTAAAAACCAATACATGTATCCATCACATTCAGTTAACCCTTTAACACCCACCCACATTGAAACACCATATTTGAAGCTTCCAGATGTATATCCTGTTTTGCATTGTACCTGAATTAGTGAGTCCAGTTCATTATCAGCACATATATATCATATTCATAGTCACGTTTGATAGTACTAGCAGTCCCAGAAATTTCTACACAGTGATAGAAAATCCTTATACCATGCAGGGCCAAGCCTTTCTCTTACTCCGCCTTGCCCTCTCCACCTCAGGAGCAAACATGGTGGTAGTGCGAGGAGGTCGAGATGGATGGCATGTGTGACACTGGAGGCTTGTGTTCGCATCAGGTCTCTAGATTGAGTGTGTAGGACTCAGGGGCATCGTTTGGCAGAAATGGTCTATTATAATTGTTGCTATCTTTTCATTAGGGGTAGTGTTGTCTCAAACCAAACCCGGCCATTGTGCACTTACCGGAAATGATGACCGCAGCTGTTAGCTAGTTAGCAAACTAGCATTAGCATTCGCGTTATTGTTCGCGATACCAAATCATTACAGACTGCTAAATTAACCCAATAAACATACTGCTGGCTTATATCCGACAACAGTATAGTGGTGCTTAGTGCAAAAAACACATGTATATTTGTACAATGCAGCGACGCTCACGGTCGCACAGTCCTCAGCCGCTATTTCCAATTTGAAAAGTGGTCCCTCCCCTTCCACTACATAGCCAAGATGGTGACCATTGAGGGCGAGAAGTGTCCATAGTTCCACAGTCAACTTCTTGACCGTTTTGAGTGCACCATCCTGGTACTCATAGTGCACTGCATTTTCCCATACTCCTCAGTGTGAACGCACTTATGCACTCAAAATATGAAGTGTAAGTACAGAAGTACGCGATTTGAGACACAGCATAAGAATTGTTGTGTTTTGTTACCTTAGAATGAGCTGTATATATCTACGTGGGGTCCTCTTCCTGAGTATGCCATGTTGTTTTACAGTAGCCCAAAATGTGGACAAATCAAACATTAGCTCTAGATAAGGCCATTTGTGTTTTTGTGTCAGCTACTTAGTTCTCCTATCAGGGGTAGGCAACCTGCAGCTCTGGAGCTCTTAAGCCGCTCTCCAATGGCTCCCTGTGGCTTTGTCCAAAAATTAGGCTACATGGAAATGAATTTTAATTTTCATTTGTCATTGTCATAGGCCTAAAGTGATTCTTATATTTTCAAACTGTAAAAATATTTAATCTATAAGCCTACAACAAATTAATTTTTTTTTAAACATTTCGTCAACTAAAATGTGAGTCATAACGATGTCTACTGCCTGGTGCCTTTTCTCTAAATTTGGTGGACATTAAGAGCAATGGCTTGTCTTAAGTCTCTTTTGCAAAGCTAGCCATTAATTCCAAATCCAGAAAGGAAAAGTCTTGGAGAGTCTTGCATGGACAAATTTGTTTACTGTCACTGCAAGGTATCAAATATAATATGAATGCTTTACTGTAGAGCAGCCACCTAATGGTTAACCATATGATTAGACCTATATGTTGATTAGCTAATTTAGACTTAATAAGGCTGTGTTACCTTTATTATAATGCTCAAATATATTTTTGCGAATCCAGACTGATTTAATTATTTTTTTTGGACCAAAAATGGCTCTTCTCTTAGTAAAGGTTGCTGACCCCTGTCCTACATGCTTGCTGCATGGGAGACGTTTCAGTTCTGCAACTTCACCACTAGATGCCACTAAATCCTACACAGTGGACCTTTAACTGTGACCACAATCTTCCCTTAACATTGACCACAAAGTTTATTTTACCTAAACCTAACCAACAGAAAATGTGTCAGATTAGGAAATACTTATAGGAATCATTTTTACATTGATTTGTAAGTTTTGTCTGTTTTGAGAGACATTCACAAAACAGCCAGGGCATTAGATCAGAAAACACTGATATGGGTCACTTTTAAAGACAATGAGAAACAACCTTTGGTTTGATTTGGTGAAGCAGGTGAGGTTGGGGTTGACTACAAATGCGGGGTGTACCAAAGTGAGCAATTTCCAAATTCTATCAATAATGACTTAGGAGAAAAAAAACCACGAGGCCAGCGTTGAAGGCAAACACGCATCTATAAATACATATTATTTTAATTGCCATTTCCATTATAATTATGCAGTAATTATTGTGTCTACATGTCTCTATAAAGTTAAGCAGAATTATCTTTTCAATTTGAAGAATTATGAACTGTAGTTTATGTTCAATAAGCATTCCTTTTATTTTCACTTTTTTGTCTAGAATTCTACTGAAACTTGCATCAGTGTGTTTTTTGTTTAATACAATCATCGTCCCAATTTATATTCAATTAGGAAGTGTATTTACTCTGCAGATAAAAGGGTGTTACCAGTACCACTGTATACTATCAGGACTGTTTATCTTGTGCTTTATGAAATGAATGTGTCACCTGGGTGGTTGTAATGCGCTCTGATTCCCGCTCCTCCATAATCTCCCCTGTGTCCGAGTTAAAGAATGTCCTAATTACAGCCATTTTAAAGGAGCGGGTGACGTCTTTTGATGTAATATTACCCTCCAATCCAATTAGCCCAACACTTGTCAACCTCACTCAACAGTCATGGCTACTAGCCTGAAAGTTAGGCCCAGCCACTTACTGCTTCTTTCAAATTCAGCACAGCCTGCCTCTACTGAGTCACTACATCGGTCTAACCCTCTCTATCTGCTTAAGTTTTATTTAGGTGTGAATGAGGTTTTGTGAGAAGGCTTGTATAAATGTCTCTGCCCGGCATTCATTTACTGCAGACTAACTTTCAGACAGTGAAAGGAAGAGAGCTTACCCACACCTACTTCTGTCCTCGGGGAAAATCTGTGGATTGTAAGGTCCAAAATTAAGGACAATGGAAATAAAAATAATTATAGTGATGATGATAATTACGCCAGCTGAACAGCTACAAAACTTTTAATGTGAAACAGATAGAGGAAGTGAATGAGGAGTTTTTATTAAGAGCAAACAGCATAAATGGAAACAGACCAGTTAACAGAGAGGGTTCTTACGAAAGTATGATCAAATATACTTATATACATATGACTGGGAGGAATTCAGAATCGCAGCCTGCCTCTATTATCCTGTCACAAATAAATGCCCCGGTTTTATCTAAAGTGCAGTGAAGGTAAATAAAGGCTTCAGCCAGTATCTAACAATTTACTGTTTGACCTCAGATATTTGAGTTTTGCTTGGTTGTGAAATGCAACATTGCATCAGTCATGAAAAACATCTCTAATAAACCCACCTGTGTTGTATCCACCAGGATCCTCCATCATTAGGGATCATCATGATGTTAGAGCAAGCTGACAGGTTTAGTGGTACTAAAAGCAGACAGGCAGGACTAACTTTAATTGTACTTACAAAGGACAGGCTGTATAAAGCACTATTTGTCAGATTGTTTACAGCAGAACTGGCAGCACACTGGTTCAGATTAACAGCAAACAGGTTTTGCAGTGAGTAAAGGATTCCATCTAGTGGCAAAGTGGTGACATACACTTTCATAAATATTTTTAAGAACAGTAAAGAGGACCTGTTCTGCTAGTTCTCAGGTTCATACTTGGGCTTTGGAACATGTTTACATGCTTTCATGTTCAATGTATTTTCCTTTATCTTTCCTTATTTTCACCTCTACTGCCTGCCTGAATATACCAGATATTTACCCTGTCTGACAGTGCGTTCCAATGTCCATACTACCCATTACATAGTATGTCAAATGCAGTACACAAAAAATACCAGAATGTTCTACTACATTCAGTTTGATTTGCAGTATGTAAGTCAGCATGCATTTCTGGCTATTCTGACTCACAATCCACTGTGCAGTGGACATTACGTGATATTGACTAAGCAGCAAACATATGGCAGCTTGACAGTTCATTGACAGCTGTTTGACAGCTGATTGACAGCTGTCAGAAGTCACAATGACAGATAACAGCACATTCAAGTAACTGAAGACCAAATAGAAGTAATAGGATCATTGATTGTTTAAGTGAACAAAATAATCATAAATATTAAAAACAACAAAAGGACATACAGCTATAAAGATAACAATGACAGAGAACTGCAGATGTAATTTAATATAATTTAATAATGTGTTAGAATCTACAATCTGTGCAGTTGTAACTTTGAAGTTAAATTGCATACATCACAAAGTAACAACAGCAGAGCTCTCTGGGTTGATCTCAGTCTCTAGCAAACTCGGTAAGAGAGGGTCCACCAGGAATGAGTCCTAAAACCCAGAAATGAGTTAACTTTTTAGAGCTTCCAGTTCCCTCATCCCAAAGTTAGTGGGGGTTTTTGAATGGGTTTTGGTGAATTTTGAAGCTTCTATGTGTCTTACAAAAGGCGGTTGCTAACAAGTGGCTGAATGAGACTATAGAACTGTAAAGCCGTGTTGAACACAGCTTTACAGTCTTGTTATGGTGGTGACGTTCGGTCATATGACCGTAGTGCAGTTTGCTCATAGCCTAATATTAGCTTTTTACTTCTGGCCATGGCATTCAGACTTAATAATCATGGAAGTGGCGTTCATTTGTGAAGATTATCTTCCATCCATCCATCCATTTTTGTATCCACTTATCCTCTTGAGGGTCGCGGGGGGGATGGAGCCAATCCCAGCTGACATTGGGCGAGAGGTGGGGTACGCTCTGGACAGGTCACCAGACGGACAATTTAGAGTCACCAATCAACCTATCCCCAACCTGCATGTCTTTGGACTGTGGGAGGAAGCCGGAGTACCTGGAGAAACCCCACGCAAGGTCAAATGGAAAAAAGTTTTGATGAGGGGGCCAGGGTGACGCTAACTTCTGTGTCAGCCTGAAGAAAAACATCCTTGTCATCATCCTTGGAGCACTCTGTTGCTGCGGGGGAATGAATTTAAAGGGGTATAGTGGCACGTTCTGCCATGAAAAACCACCATTAAAAGCTTCTAAACAAAAATCTGCACAACTAGACATCAGGAATCACCAGCAGAAATATCATCCAAAATCAGGGAGAAATGAACAGCGTCGGCAAACAAGATTAAATATTTCCCTGATATTAGCATGTAGCTACATGTAGCAGTGTAAACCCTTGCAGTAGTGTACTTGGAACAGATGACCATATAAAGAAATCTATCAGGTTTTTGCTCACAGGGATTACTTTTACATACCTTTAACTCATTAAATGCAATCATCATTACAGAAGATACAACATAACTTAAACCCCCCTTTGAATTTAAATATTGTGGTAAGGTGAAAGGTGCATGGACTTCATCAGCCACCATGCTCAGCAGTGTTGACAGCAGACAGGTTCAGTAAACAACAGCTGAACAACAAGGTTGGAGCAACAGGTGTCGTCACCAGACGCCTGCTGAGTCAGTCCACCAGACTGAAAGGATGATAATGGAGGGGCAGTATGTTAACACTTGTACTGACAGCAAACGGTAGAGTTAGCAGAAGCTTTCCAACTATTGCAGCAGACAGGTTCAGTAGACGCAGGATTTATGCGCATGTGTCTTTTTGATTTACACAAAAGACCAGGAGTAACATAGTTGTGTTTCTTTATTAGGCTTTTCACACAGCTCTTAGCCCCAGGCAAGAAAAGTTATCACACTGGGACAGTCCTGAGACATTCCAAGTGGACTGACCTTGTTTTTCGGTGTTGTTTGTTTTGTTCTGGCCTGTAAACAAGTGGGCAGTTTTTGCAATAAACTTAATTGAGTTACATCTTTTGCTGGCATGCGACCTTTTTTGTATTTTATTTTGTTAGAATTTCACGCATTGTACATGTATATTGTCAATTTGATTTTTTTATTTTTTTTACAAAGTAGTTTGAACTACTCCTAAGTAGCTTTAGTTAACCAAACTAGATTTCTCTCGAGGGTTCTGTTGTTGTAGTTCAACTTCTTACAGGGTGAAGTAAATGGTAGCTCGCAAAGCTATGCTATCAGAGTAGCTTCCCAAACATGGCCCAGGGCTAGCAGGAGTGCAGTGTGAATTGTGTAGCCCTGGGCTTAGGTTTTCCTGTGTTAACAAAAAGGGTCAAAAGTATTTGTAAATTCAGTTTTTATTGGTAAATCTCAGATCTACATTTGCAGATTTGCATTTCACACACAGTTTTTTTTTAATTATTTTGGTAATGTGTTTTTACAAATAAGCTTTATTTTTGCAAAATAGTCTTGTGAGCTTACAAGTCTTTTTTGAATTTGTGGAAGTTGTTTTCTTGTTTACAGATTACACATATACACGGATTGTCAATCTAGTCACACAAATACTATGGAGACAAATGTATCTCCTTATTTGTGTATTTGCAGATCTGTGAGATATTACAAATCTTTTTGTGTATTTGTGGAAGTTGTTTTATATTTACAGATTACACATAGCCTATACTCACTGATTGTCAATCTCCTCACACAAATACATTTGAGACTAATCTATCTCCATATTTGTATATTTCCACACCTGTTTATATTTGCAAAATAATATTGTGAGGTTACAAATCTGTTTGTGTATTTGTGGAAGGTGTTTCATATTTACAGATTACACATACACACACAGGCTGTCGATGTCACACATGCAACATGGAGACAAATTGCTTTCCATACATGGCAACAACAAATACACAAGGGCCCACTCAAAATATTTGTGTCAGTTTATTAAGAGTCCATCTCTGTATGTTTCTGCACACTGATTCATCTCCAGTCTTTAGATTAAGTAAATGTCTGACCTCTTTATTTTGAATAAAGTGTGCCAACTATCTTTTTGTTTGCATGGAGCTCCACGTGAGGAGTCTTACGTAAAAAAACAATTGTCGACCAATCCGCTGGCGTTCACCGGAACCGGAAGTAGTAAGCCTTTGGTGTTTTTCCTCAGAGCAACAGACTTGGCCAGCTGTTCAGTCAAGGTGTTGTTTTCTTTGAATTCGCGAGATGAAACACAACTCCAACGTCCCGGCTTTCCTCACCAAGCTGTGGACGCTTGTCGAGGATGCAGACACCAATGAATTCATCTGCTGGAGTCAGGTAACGCTACAACTGGAAACCGTTAGCTAGCGTGGCAGTTATTAAAGCTAACGTTAACGCTGAGCAGAAAAACAGCTAGCCTGTGAGATTAGCCTTGAGTTAACCTAGCATGTACAGCACCTCGCCACGCCACGCCAATAACAATGAACACGCAGGGTTCAACAACCTCCCATTTTACGCTAGCTAGTTACGCTAGCTAGTTATTCCCCTTCATTGTGTAACGTTACCTGCTGGCTAGCTAGCATAACGTAACTAAGCCAAATCCAGTCTCTGCGTCATGCCAGCATCAGTTCCTCTCTAAATTTTTGGCACCGAGTCACCATAAAGCTACTTGTGTGTGTGCGTGTGCGTGTGCGTGTGTGCATGCGTGCACAGTTCAGGAGCGTGAAGTGAAATGAGACTAAAATAGATCAGTGGTCCTCTGACTGTCATGGTACTGCTGCTTATTGTTCTCAGGAGGGCAACAGTTTCCTGGTGTTGGATGAGCAGCACTTTGCCAAGGAGATCCTGCCCAAGTTCTTCAAGCACAACAACATGGCAAGTTTCATCAGGCAGCTCAACATGTGTAAGTCTGCATCCATCGCTTTGTGTTAGTGGTTTGTGCAGTGATTTTACAGTGGCTCATGGTGTCTGCTGGATAGGGCTGTTTGATTCTGGCTTTGCTGGGTTAGTCTGCAGCCACGCTCATAACCAAAATGGCTGCTACATAGTGACACATTACCCAGAAAACCAATACTGTCAGATCTGGTGTTAATGCAACGATGATAAGCGGTTAACCAGCCCAGCAGGTGATTGTCCTAGCACTGACCTACTTCTACATCTAGCCAAACAGCAGTGAAGGATCCAGGTAGGGCTGTGACTACCGATTATTTTCACTATCAAAGAATGTGCAAATAATTTAATTGACTGATCAATTCATTTTGTCTATCAAATGTGAGAAATGGGTCTTATAATTGCTTATGGTATGAGCAAACGTTTGACATTTTTACGTGAAAAGAACAACACAAATTTAATTTCTATCAAAATAGTTGTCAATTATTTTCACTGCAGCTGTAGAATCAGAGTTTATTTAGTGTAAATCAGAGCTGGATAGATCCACGGGCAAATGCCATGGTAACCACAAGGCACAGTGTAAACATTTAAACATCTCTTGGACGGAGTTACTTTCTAATCATCAGCAGGATTCACAGTTGAGAGGTCCGGTGCTGACTCTCTGGTTTGGCTTTAAATATGTGATTAAGGGTGATTTTAAAGTGACTGAATAATGACAGCCAGAGGTAGAGCTTTGCAGTACGTATGACCTGACACAGATATATATCACAGTGTAGCAAAAATGCTCAATATTACCTATAATTAAAGCAATGTTCAAATCCATTAACTGTGCTCCACAGTTTATGCATTTCATGAGACCAAATTTACATGATTTCACAGCAGAGGGCAATATGGATGAAATCCTTTATCACAGTATCCACCTTATTCCTGAGGGCACTACTGTATTAATGATTATGGGCGCAACTTACAGTGAGATAGTGAAGTAGCAGTAAGCTAGTTAGTCCCATAGACTGTTTGCGGTTTGTCCCGGTGGCTACTCTTGGTGGCTAACCGCCAACGCTGGTTCTTTTCAAAAGTTATTTGCCTTCAGTTTAGCAAATACTGATTTTATTTTTTACAAATATTTAACTAATGTTAACCTAGCATTTTCTAAAATGTCTTTGCGGAGCTCTGGTACCTGTTGTACTGCTGGTGTCTGTAACAACTAACAACCAGTCTAAGCTAAAGTTTTGTCTTCAGCAACTGTGTGTTGAACATTTAACCAGAACAAAAAGGGATTGTTCCTGTTGCTAAAGGTACCATTGATATGAGAACTAAAAGAGTTTCACGAGACATTGAAAAAGTATTAAATCAGAATTATTAGAACATCACATTTATTCACTTTACATGGAGCTTAATGCTGAATTATATTAAATATTTGCCGAATGTGTTAGTATCTCTTAATAAGTCATCAGAAATCTTGAAGGAGCAGATGTTTACCTTAACCTAGCTCGGGCCATGTTAAATTTAACAATATTTTAACAGAGCAAGGCAAGCTAATTACTAGCGTGCTTGGTTGAAAATGGAAAAACAAACAGTGCTTTGAGATGGCTGTCAGAGATGACAGTTATGATCACATAATCCAGTTTGAGCTATAACAGTTGGTGTGTTCCACCATTTATTTCCCAATTGCTCTTGGAAAGAAGAACAGAGTACTGTAAACAAACTGTTACCATTGGAAATTTCCAGTTTCGGTTCAACGCCAGAAGTCGCACACATAATTCGCGCGAGGGATCATGGGGGCTAGGAGTAAGGTGGATATGTGATTTTATTTTGCTATATTTATAGATATCATGATGTAAAGTTTCTTCAAAATTATTTGAGAAACAACTACACAGGGATGTTGAAGAACGTTTCAAGATAATCCAGTGAGTTAAGCACCTGACAAATGAAATCACTTCATCACACAAATGCACAAACCCAATATTGACATAAAGCATACCTGTTTAGCAGTTTGAATAACTGTACAAAAAAGTCAAATACAATGAGAAATGCTTAAGTGATAGTTACCATGGTGTAAACAATATGTCAAAGTGACTAATTTACAGTATATGGTCTCATGGTACACACCATCATATTGCTTGAACAGAAAGTACGCTGTTCCGTGTAATTCAGTCCAATGCAAATCATCTGCAGTTGTTGTTGACACTGTATTCGAGAGGTTCTAAGACACTTTGATAGTGTCATATTGCACTATACCAAACATTGTTTCTATTATTTCATTCTTGACAATCCCTCTGGGAGACCAATTACACGATTAAAGATAATACAAAATTACAGTGGCATGCAGAAGTTTGGGCACCCATGCTCACAATTTTGTTTACTGTTAATAGTTAAGTAAGTAGAAGATGAACTGATCTCTAAAAGGCATGAAGTTAAAGAGGACACATTTCTTCAAATTTTTTAAGCAGATTACTTTTTAAGTCTTTTACAGTTTCAAAATAACAAAAAAGGAAAAGGGCCTGAAGCAAAAGTTTGGGCACCCTACATGCATACTTAGCAGCGCTCCCTGTGGCAGGTGTCACAGCTTTTAAATGATTTTTGTAGCCAGCTAAGAGTCTTTCATTTTTTGTTTTGAGGATTTTCACCCACTCTTCTTTTTTAAAAGGCTTCTATCTCTGTGGGATTCTTGGGCCATCTTGCATGCACTGCTTTTTGAGGTCTATCCACAGATTTTAAATGATATTTAGGTCGGGGGACTGTGAGAGCCTCGGCAAAACCCTCAGCTTGCACCTCTTAAGGTAGTCCACTGTGGAATTTTAGGTGTGTGTAGGATCATTGTCCTGTTGTAGAAGCCATCCTCTCTTCAACTTCAGCTTTTTTACAGATGGTGTGATGTTTGCTTCCAGAATTTGCTGAAATTGAATCCATTCTTCCCTCTACCTGTGAAATGTTCCTGTGCCACTGGCTGCAACACAAGCCCAAAGCATGATCCATCCACGCCCGTGCTCAACAGTTGGACAGGAAATTTGGCACAAAGCATCAGGCTTGTTTAGATATTTCTTTGTAAACTGCTGTCGCTGATTTTTGTGGTGAGGACACAGGAACGGTTTTCTTCTGATGACTCTTACATGAAGGTCAAATTTTTATATAGGTGTCGCTGCACAGTAGAACAGTGCACCACTCTTCCAGAGTCTGATAAATCTTCCTGCAGGTCTTTTGCAGCCAAACAGGGTTTTGATTTGCCTGTCAATCCTCCAACCTCCAGGAAAGTTTTCTTGGTCTTCCAGACCTCAACTTGACCTCCACAGTCCCTGTTAACTGTCATTTTTTAATATTACATTAGAAAAACTGAGGAATTGGTTACCTGAGCACTTTGCTGTATTCGTATAGCCTTCTCCTGCTTTGTGGTAGGGCTGCAACTAACAATTATTTTCACTGTCGACTAATCTGTCGATTATTTCTTTGATTAGTCGACTACTCATTTTTATAGAAAAATGTGTTGAAATGTTGAAAAATGTCTGTCTGTCTCTCCCAAACCCCAAAATTATGTCATCTAATGTCTTGTTTCGTACTCACGCCAGAGGGTTTTAGTTCACCGTCATGGGAGAGTGTGTAAAGCTGCCAATATTTGAACGTAAGAAGCTGCAATAAGAGTATTTTGGGGTACTTTTATAGTACTTTTCTATGAAAAATGACTCAAACCGATTAGTCGACTACTAAAATAGTCACCGATTATTTTAATAGTCAATTAGTCGACTAATCGTTGCAGACATGCTTTGTGGGCATCAGTTATTTTAGTTTTCAGAGTGCTAGGCAGCTGTTTAGAGGAGTCCGTGGCTGCTGATTGTTGGGACAAGGTTTCAGGAGTCGAGTGTTTATGAAGCTTTGAAATTTGCATCACCTGGCCTTTCCTAAAAATGACTGTGAGCAATCCATAGCCCTAACAATCATTGTCTGAGAGCTCAGATGTCTTGGGGTGCCCAAACTTTTGCATGGTGCTCCTTTCCTTTTGTTCACTCTGAAATTGTACAAAACAAAAGTAACACACTGATCTTGTTTCAAGTGTTGAAAAGCATCTTTCATCTCTAACTTCATGTATTTTGCAGATCAGTCCGTCTCCTACTCACTTAACTATTCACAGTAAAATTGATTTTGACCGGGGATGCCCAAACCTTTGCATGCCACTGTATCAGTGTACATTACACATCATCACCTTCTCAGTTTCATACCACTATAAGCTCTATGCTACCACTGTAGCAAAGATAGCTCTACATTAGGATATCTTGTGCTGACTAGATACTGAGTACCCTTAAATACATGTGTGTATGTATGTTATTGTTTTTGTGTAATGTTTTCAAATGTGTTTATGTGTGTGTGTGTGTGTGTGTGTGTGTGTGTGTGTGTGTGTGTGTGTGTGTGTGTGTGTGTGTGTCTGCAGATGGTTTCCGTAAAGTGATGCACATTGACACAGGCATTGTGAAACAGGAGAGAGACGGTCCAGTGGAGTTTCAGCACCCCTACTTCAAACATGGACAGGACAACCTGCTGGAGAACATCAAACGGAAGGTAAGGTGGAGCCATCTCTCCGTTCAGTTGTCAACAGAATTAATCATTTAAAATGTAGCCAAAGAAAAAAAAGAAAAATACCATATCTCGACTTTATGACTCAAAAAACACTCAAAACCCCACAACACCAAATTACGTCCATTAGATCAAAACAGTGGTGCAGAACACCAGAAGCAAAATCCAGGAGCTGGCTTATCATTAAAACAAAATTATGACTGGTGCTTTAACTGCATATTAAGCACATGAAGCCAAATTGCCTCTTACCTCACCATATGACCAGTTGCTGATGAGCAATGCAGGATACAAAAGGCGGAGAACACACTCAACATCAAACACACAAGGCCTACATTATATCACTTTCAAAATTTCAGAGAGATCAATATGGGTAAAACAGCATCAGTATCAGTTTTAAACTGAATATTCTCTGATTTAGATTAGCTGAAAACACAGAATCTGTCAGTACATTAGCATAATGTCATTCGCTACCTAGCCTGCTTGTAACCAGTACCAAAAATGTTATCCCCACTTCACCTGTCTCCCTTCTGCTCCACTGCGTGTGTGTGTATGTATTGAGGCCTAATCTGTCATCCAAAAAACAATCGTTACACACAGAAACCTTGCACACTGATCCCAATGCATTTTATTCAGGTTTCTAACACTCGGCCAGAGGAAAACAAGATTCGACAAGAAGACCTGACCAAGATCTTGGCGAGTGTTCAGAGTGTTCACAGCAAACAGGAGAACATGGACGTCAGGCTGGCAACACTCAAGAGGTTAGTGTAAAGCTCTGTGCAGGGCATCACACCAATGCACCACCACCACAACTACTCCAGCACTGGCGTTGAGTGAACACTTTCCTGATGACATATCAGAAACTAATTCCTGCATTAACACTGAAGATTGTCATTTAACAAAAATGAGAATGAAGCTCAAAGTTGCCTTTGTTTTGTTGTTCAGGGAGAATGAAGCTCTGTGGAGGGAGATCTCAGATCTGAGACAGAAACATGCCCACCAACAACAGCTCATCAAAAAGGTGAGCACTTCCTGGACCTATCAGTTTATACTGTCAGGACGTTATCACATGCATGACACCATTTTTTCTGAAAGAAAGTTGCAGTTTGTTGGGGTAGTTGAATCACTTCACAGTTCATTGAACAGAAGAATGTTTGTTATCTAAACAGTGACAGATTAGCAGGGCTCCAATCAGCCGAGAATAATCTTGGTTTCTGTCTTCTCTTTAACCAGTCTATCAGTCAATGAGGAAAAACATCTACACTCTATCTCTAGAACTAAATCTGCCACAGTGCACTCTACCTGGTAGCGTTATGTTCCCACCAAAGCGTTGTTTTTCTTCCCCACTGATGCCAGTGTTGCAATGGGACATCCGAATTTACGCTATGCTACAATCACAGCACCATGACGAGACACTGAGCATCTATTCTGTGCTGAGCGCTGCACTTCTGGCATTTTTTTCTGGTCTGTGTGACCAGCAGTGCTCATTTGTCCTCTCTCCATACATGCTTCAGCCTTACTTTCATCCAGATCAAGTACTCAAACAGATGCAACCAAAAAAACACTGCACCAACAAACACCCTAAATTGCTACCTGTTGGGTGTTTTCAGAAGAGCGCATAGCATTTTCAACCAGTAAAAATGCTTTGGTGGACACACGACCTTGTGTAAGAAACACCAGCAATTGTCCAACCAGTGAGAATTGGACATGAGTATATCGACCAGCCAATAGACCAACTGACCACGAGGTGTCAGCCCCATTTTTTTAGAGTATTTATACACTATGCATGTCTCCTGCTTTAGTCATCATGAGCATTTTCAGCTACTTTTGTGAATAGTGCATCCCACCCAGTAGAACCATCTTTGATTATGTGATGTGATTATATTTTTTAAGGGCTAATGTGACCACAGTCAGCAGGAGTTAAGTTCATTGTTGGCATCTGAGCTGCTAACCCTTCTGCGTTTTCTGCTAAATCATGACTCTTCTCTTTTCAGCTGGTACACTTCATCGTCACATTGGTACAGAACAATCGCATCCTGAATTTAAAACGCAAAAGGTGAGTTCACGCTGTGTTACTGCTCCTTTAAATGACTGACCCTTCAAATTTACAGTCCCTGCACCTGTTAGAGCAGCATCGATGGTCAGTACTGATAATTAATGGGTGAGTGTTCCCAGTAAGCCAGTACCAAAGTAGTCACCTTGTGAAATACAGAGAGCCGTCAAAGTTATGGTATGGCAGCATAACATTGCCAGATTTTATATATTATCTAACATTGTGGTGTGAATTTGGTAGCTCACATGATCACAATTCACAGTTTCAGCACTATCATAATGTAAATTCTATTCTGTATGAACTATTGATTTGTTGACGTGTTCTCGTTCTTTTAACAGGCCAGTTCTCATGAACAGCAATGGAAAGAAGCCCAAATACATTCATCAGATGTATGATGACAAAGTGTGTGTGGAACAGGTCAGTGAATCGCAGTGCCTTGTAGGCTTGGGTGGTATCTATTTTTTCATATCCTCTGAAATTTCACCAGGGTATACGGTATATGACAGTATTTGTGTGACGCTACGTTCTACAAACTGTGTTTTTTAGTCTAATAAATAAACAATAAATTCACAAAATGTAAAGAAAGGAAATATTCTTGTACCTATTTTCCTTACTAAACAGAGAAATACAACCGCGCACCGAACTCAGACTACCTGAACTGCCTTGTTAACCCATCCTAAAACACACGTCATTTAAACTCAGTAGAAACAAAGCTCAGCAAAACTGTCTTAGTTAGTCTTGGTAGTTGTTTGGTTAGTTAGTCCACAACAATCACCACCTCTGGTTTGACTGAAATAAAACCTTAATTCGACAAGTTAGATGTGAAAATATTTTGTTTTACCCTGCAGTCTCTCGCTGCTGTTTACAGTCCTGTAACGTTATCCCCATTCCTCATATCTATCAGCTTAGTTGCCTGTTCCACCAGTAGAGACTGACCTGTGACGGCGCGTGATGTGGACTGTATACAATGCATCGTCAGTCCAGCCTCTTTATATGAGTTAAATAAGAAGAGAAGCGTCTGTATTTTTGACGGTATTAAAAATCATGCCATCAGGATTTCTAAATAGCCTGATATCGCCTACAGTAATACCACCCAAGCCTAGTACATAGTGACATCTAGACATGGTATTCAGTAAGTATTACCTTTGCTGGACACTTGTCAATCAGTATTCTTTTTTTTTTGCTGTTGAATGGATGATATTGAATAGATGATGTGTTGTATGAGAATAGTTCTGAGGAAAAACTTTTTGAAGTCCAGCTTTTGTGCGTCCTGTTTAGTCGTCTGTCAGCAGTCTGAGCGGTGTGAAGAGCTCTGAGATGTCAGATGACGTCATAATCTGTGACGTGACTGACAATGATGCCGAACGTCATAATCTGTGACGTGACTGACAATGATGCCGAGATGGGAGCTGAGATCACAGAGGAGTCACCCAGAGCCTACGAGCAAGGGTAAGACTATTTACCTTTGACTCCTTGATTAGGTGACATTCACTGTTATGCCTTCAGACTGCCNTAGTCGTCTGTCAGCAGTCTGAGTGGTGTGAAGAGCTCTGAGATGTCAGATGACGTCATAATCTGTGACGTGACTGACAATGATGCCGAGGTGGGAGCTGAGATCACAGAGGAGTCACCCAGAGCCTACGAGCAAGGGTAAGACTATTTACCTTTGAACCCAGAGCCTACGAGCAAGGGTAAGACTATTTACCTTTGACTCCTTGATTAGGTGACATTCACTGTTATGCCTTCAGACTGCCACATGTTCTACATGAGGCAAACACCTGTAAAGCCCAGTTCAGACCAAAGATTCGTAACGAGACTACACTGTTGTAGAACATTGCAGACAAAAGTTGCAGCCGTGCGAATTGGCTAATCTGAGCTTGACTCACCTGCAACTCTGTTGGTCAAATCGTTGGTGGCTGGTTTTAGAATGTAAAGCACTTCACCTGTTCCAACAGCAAATCAGCTTGTAGCGAGGTCAGCTGGTCAAGTCAAAATGATGGCAGACGGCGTGCTGGCTTGATGTGGCAGTTCCTTCGTTCCCACCGAGCTCTCTGTTTTTGTCCTCATGGTGTGCCGGTGTCAGACGGTGCTTACAGATAGTTGTTGCATAGTGATGATACACCGTCTCATCTAGTTGCATTGGTGTGAACCGGCAGCTTTTAGAACGTTGCAGAACGACGCATTGCAGGTAGTTGCATGTTCCAGCTTGTCTCGTTATGAATCTTTGGTCTGAACTTAAGACAGATGGAAAGTTTCTGTTTTGCAACGATGCTCTCCTGAGTCAACTATTCGTGTTTTGATGCCTAGTAAAATAGCAAGTTGTTGTGAGAAAGATTCTCATCCCCTCGAGCAAAATACAGCTCATGATTATGTCTAACTTGTCAATTCAGTTTAGCTCCGAGTAACAAGGCTTTCTATATGTATAGTTACTTTTGAATAAGTTAGGGAAAAACTTGCACACCTAGCGTTTCTTATGCAGGTGTATAAGAGAGGAGCTCCATATATTCCATCTGTTATATTGATTCAACACATTTATTGAATCAGTACATCTAACTAAAATTTTGGCCCCCACAAAACTCATCAGATTATGAATTCATGGCAAAAGATGTAGAACTTCTAAAGGTGTGTTTGATGCAGTGCATCCATAAATGCAAAAGCAGTGAGAGGGGATCTCATTACTACAAAACTTCTGAATAAGTTGACATCAAATAGTCAGCAGTATCTCTCTTAATGTAATGCTGTTTGAAACCGTCCTCCCTCAGTGATGTAGAAATCGTGGAAGTAGAGTTGGACAGCTGTGCGGTGCTGCCAGCTGAGACGGAGGTGAGCACCACCCGCACAGATGACATCAAACAGACAGAGGATGGTGTGTCAGCAGTAGCAGCAGCAGCTGCTGCAGCAGCAGCAGACGACAGCCAGAGGAGCAGCGCTTCAGACGGCAGTGGACCAACCAGCAGTGCCGTGCAGCTCAATAAACTCTCAGGCCTGAATTTCGAGGACCCCGTCAAGATGATGGATTCCATACTGAACGAGAACGGAGCAATATCACAGAACATCAACTTGCTGGGCAAGTAAGTGCCAACCTAAGTATAATTCTTTTATTCTTTTTCTAATCATTCTTTTGCCTTTTCTTATAAACTAGTCCATACCCATTGGTAGCTTTGTCACCTTCTACCTATGCTAATCCTCAATGCCTATGTGCAGTTTCACATAGATTGACCATGTCAGTGAGTAGAAAAACGTGGGACAGACAGAATGACTGACTGACAGAATGACACACTGACAGTTTCCGTGATTATGTACAGCATACC
>NC_065517.1:9408558-9423944 GCF_006386435.1 Epinephelus moara | reverse complement strand
TCCCATGACCCTCTACCACTGTGCCAAATTTCACATGGATTGACCAAGTCAGTGAGGAGAAAAACGTGGAACAGACAGAGTTTTCCGTCATTATGTAGTAAGATTATAATTTTGTACAAAAACAAAGAAATTAAATTTTAAAGAAGTGATAAAAGTTAATGAGAAAGCCAAACCTTATTTAAGCTGATATAGCCTTTGTTCATCCTCCTAAAACCATCATGCCTGGTGACATGAGAGGGATTCTGACCCATAGTATTTGGTTTTTCTTAACTTCTATTTTACAGTTGTTTATGCTGTGGTTGTTGCAAAATACATAATGATATGAACCATAGTAGTAAGACTGCCTCACACCGTGTGTGTGTGTGTGTGTGTGTTGTCAGGATGGAGCTGATGGACTATCTGGACAGTATTGACTGCAGTCTGGAGGACTTCCAGGCCCTGGTTTTTGGAAAACAGTTTGGCATTGACGCACTAGAGGTAAAACAACATCACTTACACACTAAACCAAAGAACACTCACCTCAACAACATGACATTTCTAATGGTTTTTATTTCAGCACTGTGGATAAGCTGACAAACATACCACTCATAACAGGGTACACAGATGTCACGGTTCAGTCTGAGTGGGGGGAAAAAAACAAGTCCATAACGATCTGTTTATTCTCATTTATTCTGAGCAGACAGTAGTCCAAGTGTCAAAGACAGAAAAAAATCCTCTTTCTGGGCACTGAGGGAGCATTGTGCTTACTGGCAACTTTGATAAACTGTTTTCATTATAGAAATAAGTATCACTTCAACACATTTGTATCACACTGTACAGACACTGAACAGACACTTCCCCACAAGGCAACATGGCAGAACTGGTTATAAAACCACATAAGTAAGGGATTTACTTACGACCAGTATGGACAGAAGGAATGATTTTGGTGACCAGTTACTCTTTTAATGTACATATGGCCGTGTGTAAGAAAGATAAATCCATCCTTTAATCCACCTCTGTATTTTTAATATTGTGTGTTATGTTTTGTTGTGCTTGAAGCTATTTTTTAACTCATTTCCTCTGTGTGTGTGTGTGTGTGTGTGTGTGTGTGTGTGTGTGTGTGTGTGTGTGTGTTCAGGAAAGTATTTCCTCCAAAGAGAACCCCACACAGTTAAACAGAGGCAAGACAGAGGAAGCCAACACAGGTGAGTAGAGCATGCTCACACAGGTCAGATTCACCAAAGTCACACAATAACACAAACAAACTAGCTGATGGAGGCAGCCGTAGACCAGCAGCTCCCGGATCCAGCCAGGTAAAATGACTGGTTTTGTTAGTGGAGTCTGGCTATGAAAGGATTCAACAAAATATCAAAGGAAGTGAATACATTCATGAAGGTGTGTTAGATTGGATACAGTCCAGGCTGACGCACTGTGTCTTGTGTTCAGACAAGCAGTTGATCCAGTACACCTCCTGCCCCTTGCTGGCTTTCCTCGATGGCTGTATTTCTCATCCAGAGCTGGAGCTGGCCGCCGGCGGCAGCAGCAGCAGCAGCGCCGCCTCCTCATATAACACCCACCTGCAGCCCTCTTCCAGCTGCAGTGCTTCTGTGGAGGACGAGCCACCCTCAGAGCTGCTTGAAAACAGCCTGGAGTCGAAGCAGCTGGCCCGCAGCTCCCTGATCCGCCTGGAGCCTCTGACGGAGGCGGAGGCCAGTGCCGACACGCTCTTCTACCTGTGTGAACTGAGTCCTCCTGCAGTGGAGGCCGACTCCACCCTGCTGGACAAAGTGTGAACAGGAAGGGAACTGGTGTGGCAGTGATGCTGGTTCACCTCCATCCTCCAAACAATACTGACATTGTGTGTTAATGTGCGCGCACCTCTGTGACCTGAGGTGTGTGTGTTTGTTTAGACGCAGTAAGAGAAGTGACGAAAAGCACCAGGCTGGTGGAAGAACAGCTGCAGTTTGTACCATGTACACATTTATACATTTTAAGACTTTTGCATTGAAGAGAACATTTGAGTCACAGAAAGAAGCCACATTTTCATCAAGTATAACAATAATAGTTTATCAACCTCTGGCAGGTTATTAACCCTTTGAACCTAACAGATGCAATCTGTGTGGAAAAAAATGGTTCCTCTGTCAAAAGAGAACACACACATCGTACACATGCTGTATACAGTATCTCTATGTGTACATTAAAGGGACAGTTCACCCAAAAATCAAAAATACAATTTTTTCCTCTAACATGTAGTGCTATTTATTAGTCTAAATTGTTTTGGTGTGAGTTGCAGAGTGTTGGAGATATCAGCCATAGAGACATCTGCCTGCTCTCCAATATAATGGAACTAGATGGCACTTAGCTTGTGGTGCTCAAAGCACCAAAAAAAATAAAATTAAAAACTCAACAGCAATGTCTCTTTCTGGAAATCATAACCTGGTTACTCAAGATAATCCACAGACCTTGTTGTGAGCAGCTTCATGTAGGAACTGTTTTCATTTTGCCAATCTACACCCATTAACTGTATCACCACGTAGAAGGAAGAGTGCATCTGCTCATGAACGAGAGGCTCGTGAACATGACAGAACATGAAAACACTAACAGCATCTTTCACAGCTGACCTGTAATGTTAGCTAGCAGTAGATGCTTGCTTCCTTCTGCACGGTGATACGACTGGCGAAGTGTTTTTGATTTCAGGGTGAATAAAAATAAACATAAACATCCATAAGCCCCTCAGAAATCATAGAATAAGATGATCCGCATATCTTCAGATAACTTTTTTTCTTTTGTATCAACAATGATAATCAAGTGATCATTGCCATGGCAATATCTGTACTTGTTGGCAACATTATACTTCCTGCTTACATCACCCAAAGCATGATGGGAAGTGTACCAAAACACAAAACCCCAACAAATAGCTTTGTGTTTTTTTGCGATACCAATACATTTTTGGCATAACTACGGCTTGAAGTATCTCATCATCACAGTTCTCGCGTCTATCCCTGGAAAATTGTCACTCTCTTTTACCCATTCATAGTAGTAGAACGACTTATGAGAATAAATTCATGACATGGAAAGTGAGCAGAGGCAGATGAGAGCTCAGAAGCGTAAACAAGCTTTTCTGGCATGTGTCTGATAGTGAAACCTGTTTTTTTGATTATAAGAGATCTTTATTTCCACGACTTGAATGTTTTCTTCAATGCAATTCTCTAAAATGTATAGATGACACAGCATGCACAAACTGTGGCTCATATAAGCACCAGACAATAGGCCCTGGATTCCCAGCACAGCTTAATCTTCTCCAGTCTCATCTTCTCTTCAGTCAGCGAGGAGGCGTCCTCACCAACCCGTATTAACACACCGAACCTTCGTACGTACTTGTGAAAATGTATTTATTCTGATTTTTTTGTTGGGTTGTTTTTTTTTTTTGGTTTTATCTTTTGCTACATTTCTGTCCACAGAGCTGAGACTCTTCATTAAGCAACATTCCTCAGATAGTGTTGTGTTCAACTGGGGCTTCTCTTTGAGTTCAGACCGGAGAAACGGACTTTTGGTCCATTAGGTTAATGAAAGTGCCATTCCGGAGAACTGGGACAAAATCTAAACTAAAGATTGTTCACTGACCTGTCAAACATCAGATTATTGAAAGCTATTTGCACATCCTTCAGTGGTCTGACAGAGTGAAATCAGACAGACATTATGAAGTAGATGATTGATAGTTGCACTTCCTCAGAACAACAACAACATACAGTACTTAAAGGAGCAGTGTGGAGGATTTGGATCACCTGGAAATAAGACTTGTGTTTTTGTTATCGTAGAATGAGCTGTTCATATCTCCACAGGGAGCAGGTTCTCATCCATGGGGTTTGCCATGTTGCACCCATTTGGTTGGGATATCTGCCGCGTCCTTAACCACCTGGAAAATGCTAGGTTGGGTGCTGGGTGCTAGTCTTGCCAACTGCCTAGG
Organism: Epinephelus moara; assembly: GCF_006386435.1. Lineage (NCBI taxonomy): Eukaryota > Metazoa > Chordata > Actinopteri > Perciformes > Serranidae > Epinephelus > Epinephelus moara. Next base: position 9,419,998 of record NC_065517.1, on the reverse strand, counting down.
TTGTTTCCGAGGTTTCTAAGCAACCATAACCAGCACTGTATTATAGCCTACTTGCCTGTAATCCCAAGTGCAGAGCTCATCTTCTTCCTGGTGTTCTTTGAGTGTGTACTGGGCCTAAAATTATGTCTTTGGACAGATGTAAAGCCTTGAGTATCCCTGCACGACAATGATCTCCCTCATATTCACCACAGACTTATGTTTACAGAAGAAAGGGAAAATATCTGTTGGCTATGATTGGTTGTCCCTCATCACGTGACATGAGGTGCGCATTGCTGCATTCCAAAAGTTAATTAGTGTTAGAAGTGTTATTGAATGGATCAAATCCCTACGGGTGAGACAAGTCATTTTGTGGCAGTTGTAAGTCAAAAATTGTATCCACTTTTTCACAATGTAAGTCTATGGCAAAAAGGCTTCTTGGGCCCCAGTGCATCACATTATGGTTTCGGAAGTTGTAATTACACTATTTGGCAACTACAAAAATTGGCTTCAAAGCCCAGCACACTTCCTGGGGGCCTGCCGGACAAACCAAAAGCAGTCTTACTGCTAGATGCCACTAAATCCAGTGTACTGCTCCTTTAAGGCATATTGTTGTAAATTTGAATGCTAAACCTTTAAACATTTCTTAGATATGGAAAATATCTCGACTTGTGTGTGTGTGGCTGTATTAATGTTCAGCAGGTGATGCTTCCGTCCAGCAAAGACTGCACTAAGAAAATATGTGCGTCAAGTTATCCTACGTTCTCAGTTTAAATCACCTTTATCAACATACTTGAAAAGTAACAAGAGATGTCCCAGTTTTCAAGAATGAAAAAGTTCATCATGTTTTAAAGGAACACATTTTGTTACAGCGCCCAGTTGTTCCTTCAGTTTCCTCCAAGCTTCCTGTTCAGTAAGTGAAAACTACCGAGAACTGAGAGATGTTTAGTGCGTGAGCTGAACTCAGAGCCCTGTTCTCACAGCTGTAAATGATTTCACTCTCATGGTATTGACTCGCCTCAGTATGTTCATGTTGTGACAAAGGGAACGTCGTCTCCTGTCTCTCTTCACTGATATAGAAGTGCCTGCATCCTTTCTCCATTTCTTCTGGTAGAGCCACTCTTACTACGCCTGACTCGGTTTATAGTTTACTGTGCATGGCCACAGACGTCACATGACTTCTCTGTGACCTGCCTGCATCCTACGAGCTGTCTGCCATTGTTGCAAAGCTTTGCAGTTACAATAAAGCAAATGCTACAGTATATGTTTGTCATTGCATTTATTTCATTTCATGTTCAGGGGCCGCACAGAATGTTTCTGAGGGCCGCCACTGGCCCACAGGCCGCACTTTGAGACACTATGATCTAGGTAAAACTGGTGCAGTCTAAGACAACAGCTCTGCAATCATTCGTCCTTTATAAATGTCCATTTGACTGCAGTGCTGTTTATCATCTTGTCTCTGATTGGTCTTTTTTAGTTAGGACTTCTCAGATTAGGATGGATTTTCAAAATAAAAATCCACAGACTATGGACAAAAAAACTCAAGAGGGGCTGTGTTGAATGCTGGATTTTCAAAACAAATGTCTCCAGGTACTAACAGGTCCTTACTGTGACATCCAAGAGTAGGCTGTATTTTCAAAATAAAGGTCCCGAAAGGTAACGGATGATTAATTCCTCTTGCATACATTTTTCGGTCAGCTGCTACTTCTGCATACTTTCAGTTACAGAAACCATTCAAATGTCAAAATGTTCCACTCTTTAATTACATTTATGCATGTATTAAACTTTTTAAATATGTTTTAAAAAAGGGAAAAAAAAGCTACAATAGAAGTGAAGTTCTTTTCAAACCCTCTCAACCACAGGTAGGAAACGTGCTGAGGGTGCTGCAACAAACCCCACCCCAAGGACCAGAGTCAGACAGCCTCTCGTGTGTGAAGTTTATTGGCTAAATCATGCAAATTATGCATGTATAAATTAAAAACTGCATCAAAAAATATTGTGAAGTTTACTTTAAGTCCAGTGTGTAGGATTCAGGGGGATATATTAGTAGAAATGGTATATAGATTTCCTAACCATGTTTTCATTAGTTTACAATCATCTGATATTAAGAATTGTGTTTTTGTTACCTTACAATGAGCTCTTAGTTTATATATGGAGCAGGTCCTTTTCCATGGTGTTGGCCATGTTATTCTACAGGAGCCCAGAATAGACAAACCAAACACTGGCTCTAGATAGAACCATATGCATTTTTATGTCTTCACATCACCTACTTTAGTTTTCCCACACGCTTGGCACAAGGGAGAAGTTACAGTTGTGCAACTTCACCACTACATGGCACTAAATCCTACACACTAGACCTTTAAGGATCATGATGTAACAGCCTTTCACAAAATGTTATTCATTTCATCAATTTCTTCCAGGATTCCATCCAACAGTATATATAAAATGAAATACATGGAGTAAAATGGAAATATTGACCACCCATTATCTTTTAAATGTTTGATGGCTGCTTACAAAGGACAAAAAACAGGGGGACCAGCAATGGGAAATCAGATGCCCACCCACAAAGTTTCCTGTTGCTCATTGTTTCACTAGTATGTTCAACTACTCCTGTTTCTCCCTCACAAACTAGTCTCTCTCAACTTGTTCCGGATCAAATAATCTGAAATTAATGGATACAGAGTAAATTAAAGCGAAAAACAAAGAAATTAGGAACTGGCTCATTCACTCTAAAGAGCCGGTTCACTTGTTCACTTCAAGGAGCAGGTTCAAAGACTCGGCTCGTTCACGAATGTCACATCACTACTTCCTGAGTTGTGACCTTGAATATTGTTAAGAAAAGTGTAGTCTCACTCACCAGACCTTTCTCAAGAAAAGAAAGGTCTGGCTGGGCCGACTCTCACTTTGAGATTAGAGAAAAAAACGCCCCAGCTGCTTGTACTTCTTTCAACCAATCACAATCGTTCTGGGCGGTGCCACAGCAACGGTTGAAAACTGCTACACAACCAGGGCGGGTATGGCGGGACTTCAGCGGGTGGCTCGTTCCGCCCAATGAGAGGCTGATCTCTGCAGCGAACTTCCACCCACTCAGACTAAGAAAAGTGTTATTGCAGAAAATTATGATGTCGCAGTGAAGTTGACCTTTGACGATTTGGATATACAGCGTCATTACTTCATGATTGTATCCTATTGGACATTTGTGTGAAATCCTGTCGTAGGTAGCGTAACAATTCTTGAGTTATGGCTAAAAACATGTTTTGTGAGGTCACAGTGACCTTGACCTTTGACCATCAAATTAAAATCATTTTATTCTTGAATCCAAGTGGCTGTTTGTGCAAAATTTAAAGACATTTCTTCAAGGTGTTCTTGAGATAACTCGCTCACAAGAATGAGACAAACGAGGTCACAGTGACCTTGACCTTTGACCAGCAAAACCTAATCACTTCCTTATTTAGTTAAAGTGAATGTTTGTGCCAAATTTGAAGAAATTCCCTCATAGTGTGTGTTTGAAACATACACGAGAATGAGGAGTGTAAGGTCACAGCGACCTTGACCTTTGACCACCAAAATCTAATGACTTTATTGCTGAGGCGAAGCGGATATTTGTGCTGAATTTGGGGGGAAAAAACTCAAGATGTTTAGATATGCGTTCACAAGAATGAGACAGACGAGGCCACAGTGACCTTGACCTTTGACCACCAAAATCTAATAAGTTGATTGTTGAGTCCAAGTGGACATTGCCAAATTTGAATTAATTTTCTCAAGGTCTTGTTGAGATATCACGTTAACGTGTATGGGACGGATTGACAGACTGACAGCCTAAAAACATAATGCATCTGGCCGAGGCTGTAGCCGGCGTGGAAGCACAATAAAATGACATATGTAGTGAACACATTTTCTTATTCTTAACTGATGAAGGTAAGGTTTCTCCTCTCAGCGGCCCAAGGTAAATCGTCCATCTTTTTGTCCGTACTGTTGCTGGTCTTTCTGTCCAAACATGCAGCTGTGAAACTGCAGGCCTCACGGTGACGGTGCTGTGCAGCCACCAGAGGCAAGAAACAAAACAAACTCTGCTTTTTTTGTTCCTCAGTTTTATTAAACGAGTTACAATATACTCTTACATGTCAAGAGAAAAACCATATTAGGATAAAAGCACAGGTGAGACGATCATACAAATGTACACACACACACACAATGTGTCGGCTAAGTGTGTGAGAAAACTACATGCTAATGCCTAATACTACCAAATAAGTTATCTAGAAGGTTTCAAACAATCAATTTTACATTTAAAGTCAAAATTCAAATCAGAAGCAACAAAAACAGGAATGCCTTTGTTGTGTATGTGCAAACTGCAGAGGACACACACAGCTGGTAGAGCTTCAACACATGATAGCAGGTGACTAGAATACCACACACACAACGCTACACAGCACTGCTCATGCCTAGCGATGGTAGTGAACTACAAAAAGCCGCTCTCCTGCTCTCGTCTCAGTGCCACAGCTGGAGTCCTGCTCATACACAACTGAATCCATCTGACGACAGCAAAATCTAAGCGGTTCATTCACGTGTAACAGCGTTTCCATATGTAATACTGCAGTCAGTTCCAACTGTTGCTGATCAAAGCCATCATCATCCTCACAAAAGCTTTAGATACAGCTACTGTTTATGTCACATCAAGTTTTAAAGGAAAAGCATGCAGCTCTGTCTTTATAGAAAGAAAACTAAACCATCCACTAGGAATAAACAGGAGTTATTTACAATGGGGAAACCACTGCAACAGGCTGCTGAGGATTCACAATGACGTTACACCAGAGGAGGCCAGGCTGCAGTCAGAGCTGGGACAGGATCTGTTCGCCCTCTATCCATCAGCCCTGCAGTGAGGAAGCTGCCACAGACTGTACAGACAGCCACCAAACTACACAGTCCTCAAACAGCCAGTCTGAGTGCAGCCCCGCCCCCTCCGATGGTAACTGATGCGGGGTTAGCTACCTACTGTTACTGACTTTGCTGAAACAAAACACAGGTGAAGCAGAGCGTGGATGGATGCGTGTATGAGCATTGGGGACAGTGTGTGTTTCAGTCAAAGTCTCTGTTGACCAGGACCAGCGGGGCCACCAGCGTCCACACATAGAGGGCGATGCAGATCCAGCTGGAGGAGATCTTCACCCACACCGACGGCCATTTGCTGGTCATGGCCTCGTAGTTGGCGTCGGGGCTGCAGAGAGAGGAGACGACAGAGAAACACATCAGCTGAATAAGTTATGCTCTGCTGCCAGTCTGGGTCCATAAAAAACACTAAAAAATAAAAGCTAGCTGAAGCGGAAATATCACCTACTCCAGTGACAGCTTATCTCACATGATCCACCTACTTATAAGAACATACATTTCAATTTCAAAGCGTTAAACTGACATAGACCAATCCTGTTACTTTCAGTAAATGTGTTAAACCACAGGATGGCAGCAAAGACATTAGCCTGGACTCAACTTAAATACATATGTATAGCAGTGTTCAGGGGACATGTGCCTTTTCTCCCCTCACTAACCTTCCCAACCATAAACCTATTTTTGTCTGTTTTAGTGGGGACAGGGGGTCTTTAGGGGGAGATAACTGGTCAACAATGGATGCCAAATAGAAGTGGCATACATTATCTGAGAGCTGGGAACCTGAACACAAGTTTGAGATGCAGTTTTATTTTCTAGTCATAAATATGTAAAAAAAAACATTGTGTTTCAGTCAGGCACCTATTCAAACTTTTTAAGTGTAGAGAGCTGTCATGATGTCCTTCCCTTCCTATGCTCAGTTATGTCCTGAAAGTTGTTGCAGCAATTTTTGTGTTGATACAATTTGTTACACAGATTTGGTGCAAAATTTAGCCATTTTTGACCACTTGAGGATTGACAAAAACGGTCACAAAATCCCTCCAAATAACCACATTAAGACACCAAGACTTTGAGAAACACCTTAACGACACACCCCCTTATTGTCTATATACCTATGAAAGCCATCCGTCTTCTGAATGCCTTTCTGCATCTCCAACACTGTTTAGAGACCCAAGTGTGCAGAAATATTGAAATAAAATAGCAAAAATAACACATTTGTACTGCATGCAGTTGCATGGTTTTTACCCCAAACTGCATGGAATTAGCATTACATTGGACACATCTGTAAAGGGGAGACTCTTGGGTATCCATAGAACCTAGTTTTATCAGATATCTTGATGAGAAGTCAAGGGACTACCTTTGAAAATGGCTATGCCAATTTTTCCTTCACCAAAATTTAGCCTAACTTTGGAGCATTATTCCCAACAAGCTAGCATGACATGGTTGGCACCAATTGATTCCTTAGTTCTCACATGATGCCAGTATTTTCACTCTTGCTTTAAATCCCAGCCCACTACCCTCTGAGAGACAGTAATGTCTGCCAAGGATGCTGTCATCCTCGCCAAGTAGAAGAGGGTGGATATATCTTCCTCTGTGCCATAGAGCTCCAGTGTTGTCCATTCAACCCACATCAGTGAGCTACACTGTTGCACTGGGTGACATGTTCCTTTATCTGACTGTGTGGCAGCACAGTGAAGCCTACCTGTACCAGTTGGTGAGCGTCATCATGATGTAGAGTGATGCCAGGAACAGCATGAAGTGGAAGAAAGAGTAGGAGTAGGTGACGCCGTCCCTCTCATTGTCCACAGCTCTGTTGACTCCGTTGCCCTCCTCGAAGCTGTCAGTCTGAGGCCCGTCCTCAATCAGAGCCGACTCGTCGCTGGTCAGAGTCAGCTTGTTCACCTGGGCGTTGGACGAGTTACGAATACTGTTGGACGAACAGAGAAGAAGAGAGAACATGGTGTTGTCAAACAACAACTCAGAGAGACAGAGAACCTGCAGACTGGTAATCAAACAGTTTACTGATCTGTGAGTTTCTCCACAAGTTGATAGATGGTTAAAAGGGGTTCCTTACCTGGAGTAGAGGACACACATGAGGAAAAGGATCAATCCCACAATCCCCTGGGCATCCCACCACTGAACCACATGGTCCTGACCTGCAGGGCTGGTGCTGTTCAGCCCGATAATACCCAGAAGGCTCGGGTTGCATTTTCTGTCTGTGAGCCACAAAAAAGATTTCAATTAGAGAAACCTCATTTCCAGCTAGAGGTGTTTGCTTAACCAAAAAAACTCACAGAGCAAGATGAAGGCTGCATAGGTAGTTACAATATCACTGATGTATTTGGGAAACAGGAATGTATATGCTCTTTATAAACAGTAAGGATGTTATCCTACCAGGCTCATTGGTCATGGCAGACCAGGTCAGGTACATAGTGTACAGGGTAACCAGGGAGGACTGCAGCAGGCCAGACCTGGGCTGGGACTCCTTCACACAGACAACAGCAGGCATTAGCAGGAAAATCAATCCAAGACCAGCACTCAGCTCATATGCGCTGAGCATTATAGAGGAAATGGCACATGACCCGCTAACAGCAGTTAGTCTATCAGCTCATTCTAGATGGTATCAGTCTTTCTCTATAGCTTCTTCTATATCATCCATGTCTTTCCCTAAACCCTCTCTGTGACAGCTGTGTAGCATTTTACAGCCTCAGATCGTCTTGGGTTTGTGTTAAAGGGTAACTTCGGTATTTTTGGACCTGGGCGCTAGTTTCCCCATGTTTTTGTGTCAAAGTGACCAACAGAGAAAACATTTTTTTGAAATTTGTATTGTAATTCTGAGCAAGAGCAAAACAGATTTACAAATTAACTCCTCAGCACTTGTACAAACTCAAAGTGCATACGCTTGTTTTTGCTACTGACAGGCTCAGATTATTATTCAAAGTGTCTGACAACATTATGGACAGGATCCCAACAGAGATAGACCTTTTTGTTAAAGAGTAGGATCCTCCTTGTTTAACTAGAAACAGCCCCGAAATCACTATTGCCAAACCCGCCAGACTCCATTTAAATTAACAGTAATTTTACTATTGTAAAACACATTATATTCTTCGTCGACAGAAACAAAATAAAACTCACAAAAGCCATGTTGCTTTATCTTTCCACTGTTCCAACAATCACCAACTCTGGTTTGATTGAAATAAAACCTTAATTCACCCAGTTAGACGTGGCAATATGCTGGCTCTATACACACTAAAATGACCGTTTATTTAAATTAAGTCTTGTGGGTTTGGCGATAGCGATTTTAGGGCTGTTTCTGGTTAAACAAAAAAGATCTTACTTTTCAACAAAAAAATGTCTATCTCTGTAGGGATCCTTTCTATAATGTTATCAGACACTTCTAATAATAATCTGAGCCTGTCAGCCTGTACATTAAGGGTGAATGTGCCTCAAGTTGTTACATTGCAGCCTGTTTCGCAGCTGCCGGTTGCAGTGTTCTCCTGTAATACTGGACCAATTAAAAAAATGTTGTTCCCATCAGTCACTTAGACACAAACACATGGGAAAATATGGTCCGGGTTTTTTACTGTACCCTTTAAGTACATTCCATAAATATGAATAAATTGGAAATCCTCTACTAAAAGCATTAGAAACATGGTGAGGGAACTCCAGGCTCATGAATGTAAAAGAGAAACTGTGCAAACCTGGATCTGAGGCAGGATTGACAGGACGGAGGCAGCGACGCAGAGGAGCATGTTAATGCTGATGAAGACCTTGTTTTCAGTGCAGCCATCAGAGTGGGTGTAGTAGACGTAGAACATGACCAGAGACACCAGAGATAATAAGTAGTTCACTGTGGTGACGGACAGCAGAGCTGTGAACACATAACACAAATGCATTACATATAGTATGTGCCTGGCAAAATAAGACGATAGACTTAGAAGTAAGCTTGTCAAGTAAGAATTTAACAGCAATAAACAGGGAAATCCTTTACCTGAAAGCTACAAGACATTCTGTTCAAATCTTTAATGTGTAATTAATATATTATCATTGCCATCTTAAATCTTATTATCATGGGTTTAAATGAAAAGTCTCTTCCTGACAACAATAAATACATGTTTTAAAGAAACACCCACTACTACAGACCCATATTTTCATGATGTCATACTTAAAACCTTTTGTTGTCTTTATTAGAGCTGTCACCCAAACCCCAAAACACTTTCTGAGGTTGTTCTTGACCATGTTTTTATTCACGTGTTTAGCCTCATAACAACACTGTCACCATACCTGCATACCAGCAGCGAGAGTTGCCCTCCTCCATCTTCTCCACCCAGGACTCATTCCAGGAATGGGCAAAGTCAATGAGTAAAACCAGTTGGATGAGGATGAAGCAGAAGGCTCCAGCCATGCCGACATAGAACCACACTGTGGATCACACAGAGCCAGGGTACATTACTACAGTATCTGCAGGCTCTTATACGGCCAGAATCTACAACATTTAACGACATTCTTACCACCTTAAAATCAATTAAAAACCAAAATGAAGACACAGATCAATCTAAACCTGTTCTCTGGCAACTATGTTGGCCAGCAAAAGCTTACTCTGTGTTGCCAGGACAGGATTACAAAATGGAGAGTCTATTTGCACCTGGTTCAAAATAGTCACACTGTAGCTAATCTACTATTTAAAACCACCCTTATAATGGGTTATTATGGATCCCACTGTGGTCCGTGTTGGCTACTACTTGTCACGTTGACGCACCAAGGTTGGAGGCAGTTAGAGGTCATGGTTAGGGCTGGTGCAAGCTTATCTCTGATATTCTCTGAGATTAAGGTGGTACATTTGTGGGGAAAAAACTGCAACGTACTGCCAGAAAGTCAGGTGGGGTAGTATACACCGGGACACACTCCACAAAGGGATTGAGACATGGAGGATGAACGGGTTAAGCACAGAACTTTTAACCTTGAGACTGGAATATAAGTCTTGTGTAAGTCAACGTGGCTTGTTATTTCTAGAATTTAGCTGACTTATTACTTTAAGATTTTAGAATGTATAAAGCTGCTGAATGTTGCAAGGACGCCCAGGAAAATACACCCGGGTGTAAAGAGTATCTTGGCGTAATGTACAGACCATGTGTTGTCTTCTTTACAATGGTAATGCGGGCACTAGAAATCAGTTATGATGTCACATCGTACGCAGGCTAACGGCTGTAAGACCTGGCATTCACTGTCACAGAGGTACAGACACTTGCAAGCTACGTTGCATTTCATTTGAGAGGAAAGAGACAGGAATGGACACTTACCAACAGTGAAGGGACCTTCAGCAATGAAAAATGATCCAATAGTGATGGCAGCAGCTGCAGCAAACTTAAAGAACCAAAACCTGTAAATAAGAGTTCTGATATCAGTCACTGCTGGCAAAAACTGCAGGATTCAATGCTGAAATGATCCAGTCATCACAAAATCAACTGCTAACAATTTCTATAATGGCTTAATCCTGTGGGCTATAATGCAGGTGATACGTCCAGTGCAGTTTATGGCCTAGTAGACAGACTAGATTGTGGATGGATGGCTGGATGGATGCTGACTCACCCGTTGTGCAGAGCAGCTCGGGGGTCCTGGCTACTCTTGACTTTGATCATAAGCAGAGAGAAGAGCAAGAAGAACATGGCCATGCCGAAGCAAACGCGGTACACAGCCTTGTAGCCGACCAGCACGTCACAGTTCACATGACCCTCCACGCCAGGAATAGACGAACCCATCCCTCCTTCACAGAAGCCTGGAATCTACAGCAGCACACAGAACTGAAGCAATGATGCAGGATCACAGACTTCAGATCAGAAAGCTGGCATACAACACAGAGTGTCCTACACCCACTGAGAGAGCTGCTGCACTTTTCCTCCAAATTTAATGATCACTTTTGGGAAATCTTCTCAAGGCCTCCAGGATCAAACAGAAAGACCAAGGAAATGAGTTTAATCCTTCACGTCGCTAAAACTCAAAGTGAGAATCAGTGTCTCCAGACTGCATGAGCCTTCACACCTGATGCTCTGATCAGGCGATATTTAAATTGTTCATGTTAAGTTCTAGCCACTTCCAAGGTCCTCTGACCAGAGAGAGTGTCTCTTTGATGTGAACAATGGAGCTTTGTACATATCTTATGTGTATATATGGTGCATTCTCTGGAGACTTTATTCTGCACTTCAGGTTATAGATTATTTATATACCTAGTCACATAGTTACAACGTTCCCTAACATGCTGAGTGAGTTATCATCTTATTGTCTGCATCTATCTAATATGTATGTATTTATTATTTATTCAATCCAAGGGAGCTGATTAGGACCAGGTGACCCTGCCTAGTAGATATCTGAAGGTAGACACACCTTCAGATACAGTGGGGCAAAAAAGTATTTAGTCAGCCACGGATTTTGCAAGTTCTCCTACTTAGAAAGATGAGAGAGGTCTGTAATTTTCATCAGAGGTACACTTCAACTATGAGAGACAAAATGAGAAAAAAAATCCAGGAAATCACATTGTATGATTTTTAAAGAATTTACTTGTAAATTATGGTGGAAAATAAGTATT